>NC_037670.1:52575970-52805161 GCF_003255815.1 Theropithecus gelada | reverse complement strand
GTGCAGTGGCCGGATCTCAGCTCACTGCAAGCTCTGCCTCCCGGGTTTACGCCATTCTCCTGCCTCAGCCTCCCGAGTAGCTGGGACTACAGGCGCCCGCCACCACGCCCGGCTAGTTTTTGTTGTATTTTTTAGTAGAGACGGGGTTTCACCGTGTTAGCCAGGATGGTCGCGATCTCCTGACCTTGTGATCCGCCCGTCTCGGCCTCCCAAAGTGCTGGGATTACAGGCTTGAGCCACCGCGCCCGGCCCTTTTTTTTTTCTTTTTTTGAGACAGAGTCTCACTCTGTCGCCAAGGCTGGAGTTCAGTGGTGTGATTTCAGCTCACTGCAACCTCTGCCTCCTGGGTTCAAGCAATTCTCCTGCCTCAGCCTCCTGAGTATCTGGGATTACAGGCACGTACCACCACGCCTGGCTAATTTTGTACTTTTAGTAAAGACAGGGTTACTCCATGTTGGTTAGGCTAGTCTCGAACTCCTGACCTCAGGTGATTCCACCTGCCTCAACCTCCCAAAGTGCTGGGATTACAGGCATGAGCCACTGTGGCTGGCCCACAGTGTGAATTGTTTGAGAGTAGAGCTATATGATCTCAATCTCTATTCCTATCCAAATTGTAAGTCCTTGGTAAAATGTGAATCATATTTAAGTAACAAAATTACGTAAGACAAATTATTACATTAAAATTGATAAATTTTTTTTATGTCTTAAAGAACAAGGAGTTAGAGAATTCCAGGAAGAATAAATATTTTACAATGGAGACAGGAAATAATAGGGCATTCGGGGGAAGTCATTTGGAAAATCAACTCCAAATACGGCTTGCAAGTTGCTATCACCTGTCCAAATTAATCCCTTCATTAGAAACGGGGCTCTAAGACAAAAAAAAAAAAAGACCTGACAGGAATTAATCCCGACCTAATGCCAGAGTAGAGGCCTTTGCAATCAGAAGGATACTGTACACACAGCACCTACCAAAAACACTTTCCAGGTTGGTGGTGCTGGGAGATGCCGAGTTCAGTTCAGCCACCTTAACCAACCAACCACACTCATAGACTACTTAGGAAGTAAATGTACTATGCCATCAACCTCTCAGACACAAGAAAAGGGAGACACTGAGTCAAGCAACCTCAGGAGCAAAAAGGATTTTCCATAAGAGAAGTGAGAAAACTACCCAATCTGTATCTGCCAGATAAATAGGCAGAAAATGAGCTGACGCTCCCCAAACCCACTCCTGGTGGCTTAAATCCATGGAGAGATGCCCATCATCATGTACAGACATACAGTCATCCCTCAGGATCCACGGGCATCGGTTCTAGGGCCCACCAAGAATACCCACATCCTCACAGATGCTCAAGTCCCCGATAGAAAACGGTCTAGTATTTACAAATGATCCATGCAAATCCTCCTGTACACTTCCAATCCTCTCTAGATTACTTATAATACCTAATACAATGTAAATGCTATGTAAATATATGGTTTTTTATTTGCATTATTTCTATTGTTTTTTTCCACATATTTTTGATCCACAATGGTTGAATCTGTGCATGTGGAACCTGAGACACGGGGGGTCAACTGTAATCCCACTCTCTTACAGCGTGATCTTCATTTCTGCTCCCAGGCATCTGACTGTGTCTGGAAAAAATACACAACTGTATTGACTGGTCTTCCTCTGAATGCATAATCACAGCCTCCAGCAGGCACTTCTTGCTGCCTGGCAATCACTGGCATGGTCCATTCCCATTTCCACTGCCCTCGCATTGCATACTGCTTTCCGCAAGCCTCCCATATCTCCTCCCTCTTCCTCACTTTCTGGCTGGTGACCTTGCTCCTGCTTCTCTGGGAAAATAAACACAATTAGAAGAGTCCCTGCCTAAGCACTCACCTCCTCACCTTCCCACCCATGTGCCTCCATGCCGGATGTTCTGCCTTCTCTCCTAGTGTTTTAGATAAATTGGCCATGCTCCTATCTAAGGCCAAAGCATGCACTGGACACTACATCAAGAACAAAATTCCGGTAATTCTATCCTACCTCTCCTTATCGCTAACTTTCCCTCTCCACTGACTTTCCCCTCTGTCCACAAATACCATATTACATTTTTTTAAAGCCTCTTGAAAGCCCCTCTCTCCCTCCACCAGCCGTCACTTTTTCTCTACCTCCTTACCAAAAAACAAAAAGCAAAAACACATAAAACTCGTCTTTGTGATCTCCCCTTTCATCTTTTCATTGCCTCCTGAATCCACTCTGGTCAGGTTTTCATCCACACTACTTCATCAAGACTGTTCTTCAATGGCACCAGTAACACCCACATGGTTAAATTCAGCATGCGGGTGTCAGGCCTCCTCTGGCTGACTCAGAAGCCATGCTCCACACAAGGGACCTTTCTTCCCACAGATTCCCCAACACCACATTCTCCTGGTTTCCCCACAGCTCTGGCTGTTCCACCCACTGCAGGCACCTTTGCTTGTTCCTCTTTATTACCCAGACCTCTACATGTTGGAGAGGCCCAGTTTTCAGTCAAAAGACCTCTTCTCTTTTCTATCTACATTTGCTGCTATAGTGATCTCATTCATTCCACTGGGTGTTTTCTGTTTAAGACAGTGATTCTGTTGTCCAGGCTGGAGTGCAGTGGTGTGATCAGAGCTCACTGCAGCCTCAAACTCGTGGGCATAGGTGATTCTCCCACCTCAGCCTCCTGAGTAGCTGGGACTACAGGTGTCTGTCACCACGCCCAGCTTTTTCTTTGTGGAGGGAGTGGGAGTAGAGATGAGGTTCTGCTATGTTGTCCACGCTGGTCTTGAACTCCTATCCTCAAGTGATCCTTCCTCTTCCCCTCTGCAAGGGGGGGTAGAATATTTTTAAAAATTAACTTTAACATTTGTTACTTAATATTTGCTATTATTAATCAATTAATTCTGATTTCTGACAGTTACGAGTTTTTCTCCTGCTCTGGGAGGCTGGAAGTCCCAGACTTCCCCGTCCTACACTCATTCTGGTAGACTATGCCCACTGAGGTATCACAAATGCTTGGAAAGCAGTGCACACTGAGTACCGTAGAGAATAAAGGCTGTACGGGGTCGAAAAAGACCTTCCACAGGAGTCTTAGGCACTTTAGCTAACATTGAAAGATTAGTAGCCATTCACCAGGCAGAGAGGGGTAAAAGGTCACTTTCATCCACTAATCTAGCACTCAGTGGTAACCTGCCCTGTGTTAAGAATGTTTGCGTGCTCTCGCTGGACCCGTGGTAGACTGCTTTGGAAACTACATCCTGTGTCTGTGCGTGTCACCTCCACTAGGTTAGAAGCCCTATGCCAGCACAGACAGTATCTGTAGGATGCAGTCCCTAGCACACTTCCCTGCACAGAGAAGACATCTGTAACTGTTAATTGAGAATGAGCTCTTTTATTTATGATTTGCAAATGCTTCTGCAGTGGCTCTTTAACATTACATCATTCAGGTCAATTGCATATAATGCTTTTCATGAGATTTTGCTCCTTCAAGCTTTGTCAAAAATATACAAATACTGCCATTTCCAATTCAAAGGTGATACCTAAATTTTTTGCATTTATTTAATCTTGAGTTAGTTACATCACCTGTTTCATGATACAAATGTTAAAGGTTTACCAATTTACCATTTTGTATTAAATTACAACTTTGCCTTGAAGAGGGTTTTTATAAAACTATTAGCCAAGTCCTGTACAGTTTAATTAAATAAGTCAAACTAGCCCTTAGGGAACTCTTACTTTGAAATAAAATTTAAAAGCCAAAGAGTGCCCCTAACCTTTACTGAAATCATGTCTAAAATGCTACTTTGAATGTAACAAACTAATCAGATCTCCGCAGACAAAGGCTGGCCATACTCACCGATGTGAATAGCAAATCTCACCCCCCTCCCTCCTCCACCATCAAAATGGATCAACGGGGAAACAATTTTAAAACAAGATCATGTTTTTCAAAACGTTCTGTGAACCTGAAAGCTGGAATAGGTCAGTGATTTAGGATAGCATCTCTGCAGATTAGGATGGCACCTCCCCAGGCTGGTCAACTGTCTGCCCCAGCCTCTGGCAGTTTTGAAGAATATAGGAAGTAAGAAGTCTTCCAAAGGTCAGCCCAGACGATCCCAATCATCAATCACTGATTTAAGAAACATCTCAGGGTTCCTTCTATGAGCCAGGACCCATAATAAGCTGAAGGGGCACCCAAGATAATCAAGACAAACACCCCGCACGCAAGGAGCTCCCAAATATTTATTTATGCCACGTACGTAAGTTATTTTAAGCTGTGGGTCTAAAGAGTCTCTTAAATTGTCTCTAAGAGTAGCCACAGTGATTGGGCATTGGCTCCAAATTAAAGACTGGAATTTTGCTTCTACTAGAGACACTGACATGCTGGGTGATCCTCATACAATCAGTTTAGATTTCTGAATTTTTAGCTCTCCGTATTCATACACAAAAAGCAGTTCTCTCTGTCCTGAAGGAGCTCAGAAAAGTACGTGAAGCACTGAAAGCCTGACAGAGGAGAAAGATGCATCGTTCTGATTAACATCAGGGCCTCAAAAAAAAGTTATTGTATCCAATAAAACCAAAAGATAGTACAGTTTAGTGAAGGAGTTAATGAAGTAGCCACTTAAAGCCTATGCTTTGAAATGGTAACAAGCCTATGAAGTCAAGATTTAAGATGATCTAGGCCAGGCGTGGTGGCTCACGCTTGTAATCCCAGCAGTTTGGGAGGCCGAGGCGGGCGGATCATGAGGTCAGGAGATCGAGACCATCCTGGCTAACACAGTGAAACCCCGTCTCTACTAAAAATACAAAAAATTAGCCGGGCGTGTGGTGGGCGCCTGTAATCCCAGCTGCTTGGGAGGCTGAGGTGGGAGAATGGCGTGAACCCAGGAGGTGGAGCTTGTAGTGAGCTGAGATCGCGCCACTGCACTCCAGCCTGGGCGACAGAGCAAGACTCCGTCTCAAAAAAAAAAAAAAGATGATCTAAATAAGAAAGTACCTGAAGGTGGTGGCCCAAACCCTGTATCCCATGCTCACCTGGCTAACTCCACCTTCTTCACCTTCTCTCCGTCCTGTAGATCACTCCCAGACTCATCTTTACGAAACACTTGTTTCCGATATTACTATTTCACTCAAATCTTAGTGAAATAAAATCCCTTTTTAGGAAATCAAATTGAAATTCTACTGCATGCCTCTCCAAACCTTGGACAACTGTATATATTATTTCTTACTACTTCCTCCTAATCAATATCGTCTCTCTGCTGTCACATTAAACACATCAGGCCCAATCCTACATCATGTTTGTTCAAGTCAGTGAAGTTCTTCCCCCACTTCTGTAACTCCTCAATCCTTAGACTATCGAATCCACAGTAGTCTTCAAGGGCAAAATTCATGTGCTTCCTCCTCTATAAGGCCTTCGCTATTTTCCATCTTCACTAATTTTGCTTTCTTTTAAACTCCTAAAACACTAACTTAAGTGCTTATCACAAGTTCCCAGTTAGTTTTTCACCAACTCATGTGTCAGGACTATGATGCTTACAGTCTGGGTATCCACTGTGGTGCTAAACACATAGAAAGAGTATGTTTGTATACATGAGAACAAACAGGCTCACTGTGGTAGGCAGAGTGGCCCCCAAAAGATGTCCATTGTTCCGGGTCCCTGGAACCCATTAATCTGTTACTTTACAAAGTAAAAGGGACTTTGCAAATGTAGTAGGGAGCTTACTCTGGATTGCCTGGCTGGCCCCAGTCTAATCACATGATCTCTTAAAGCAGAGACATAGCAGAAGGGAAGTAAAAGATTCCCTTGAATGGCACTCAAGCTGCCGTGGCTGGACAGGGTCACATGGAAAATGCAAAGGGATGTGAGCAGCCTCCAGGGGCAAAGACCAGCCCCTGGCCAAGAGCCGGCAGAAAATGGAGGCTTCCACCCAACAATCAAAGAAACTGAACTCATGCAATTCGAATAACTTTGAAAGGAGATTCATCCTCAGAGATTCCAGAAAGGAACACAGACAGCCCTACCAGGACCTTGATTTTGGCCTCTGCACTAAGGCTTAGTGCAGCCATACCCTACCTAGACTTCTGACCTACAAAACCGGGAAATGATAAATGAGTGTTGCTTTAAACAGGTCAATTTGTGGTAATTTATTATGGCAACAACAGGAAACTAATCCACTCACAAATATGGCTATGCAAGGTCTAACAGAAAGGTTGACAGGACAAAATGCAATCTCAGACGTGCTATGCAAACAGCAGCTGGTTCTTTAAATGCTGGTAAACGGGTTCAAGTATCGACATACCCTCTTGAACAGGGATTAAAGAAAAGGGGCAGACTTCATGTTTCAGTTTTTATTAAGGAGAAGATTGGAGAGATTGCCATAGCCAAACTGAGTTGTAAAGGAAGCAAGTCGGATATATTAGAACTCTAGTATATTTTAAGACTGTTTGCTTCAACTGCTTTCAATGGAAATAAGAGATTTATATTAAAACTTCCAAACATCCTTTTATGATCTCAGAGGTTTTCTTTAACAGGATTCAGGGTATAGTCTGCACCACCAAACACAGCAGAGTTCAACAGCTGTGTACAGAGAGATTTTACACACAGCCTGTTATCATTAGCACTATACTAACAAGATAACCATACAAGGACTCAACAGAGCAAACAGAGAACTGAACAGGATGTTCTTACCTAAGTTGACAAACTGAATATAGATAAAGCATTGAAACTGGACGGAATTTATCCAGGAGCTCTAGAAGAAAGCAGGGTGAAACTATGAACTTATTGGTCCAAATCCTTAAACCATGTCACTTACAAATCACTGTGCCAAATGACAGGCAGGATATATATGTGTAACCCCCAGAGGAAGGGCTACAGAGAAGATTCTGATAACTTGACATCTAGCATTTTCACTTGCCTAACTGACACAATGGCAAAAACAGAATTAAATGCAATAACTTTAATTAGAACAATTTTAAATAACCTTTCTTTCCCAAATGCAGGATGTGCTCAATGAAAAAGCACTGGAAAATAGAAAAACATATGCACAGATAAAATCACCCTTAATCCCAATATCCAGAATTCATCACTACTATTAATATTCTATTGCATGGCTTTCTAGTTTAGATATACAATATTTACATTCAATATATGTATACTTAACGTCCTTTTTACTAAAATAGAATCATACTTTTTATGAGTTTAGCATTACAGAAGGCTAGACTTGCGTTTTTTATCTCCTCATAGAATTCTATTATATGAGTCTCCTCTTATTTAATAACCTCTATTGTGGGAATATAAATGGATTTAAAATTACTAATCCTCTACATATATTTTTATGCATATCCCTGGATGTAACAGAGACAGACTAAAACTGGAAAAATTAATCTTCTGTGCCTCAGTTTATCTATAAAATTGATAACAGTACCTACTTCACAGGATTTCAATGAGTTAGGTAAGTTAATGTATGTCAAATGCTTTCAATTGTGCCCAAAACATAGCAAGCAATATAGAAATGTTAACTATTATTGTTGTTACTCTTACTTCATACAACAAATCCCCAAAAGTGTAATTATCGGATAGCAAGGCTCATACTCATGCTTTTATTTTTGACACATAATAATCATACATATGTATGGGGTATATAGTAATGTTTGGATACATTACAATGTATAGTAATGGGTAATTAGCATAATTCATCATCTCAAACATTTATCACTTCTTTGTGTTGGGAACAGTCAATATCCTCCTAGATATTTAAACTATAATCATGGTTAATGATAGCCATCCTACAGTGCTATGGAAGATTTGAATGGATTCTTCCTATCTAGCTGGAGTTTCGTATCCTTTAACAAATCTCTCTCTATCCCCCGCTCTTCCTTCAACCCTCCTATTCTCTGTTCTACTTTTGACTTCTATGAAATCAACTTTTTTTTAGCTTCTGCATATGAGAACATATGTGGTGTTTAACTTTCTGTTCCTGGCTTATTTCAAGAAACATAATGTCCTCCAGTTCCATCCTTGTTGTCTCAAATGACAGGACTTCTTTTTTTTTTTAAGAACTGAATAGTGTATTCCATTGTGTATACACAGCACATTTTTTAATCCATTCATCTGTTGTTGGACATGGGTTAATTCCATATCTTGTATATTGTGAATAGTGCTACAATAAACACAGGAATGCAGGTATCTCTTTGATAAACTGATTTCCTTTCCTCTGGATAAATGCCCAGTAGCAGGATTGCTGGAGGGGCTTCCACTCTGCCCTCCATAGTGACCATACTAGTTTACAGTCCTGCATAGTGTGTAAGAGTTCGCTTTTCTCCGTATCATTGCCAGCACTTTTTTTTTTTTTTTGTATTTTTAGTAATAGCCACCCTATCTGGGATGAGACGATATCTTACTGTGGTTTTTTATTTGCATTTCCCTGATTAGTGATGTTTAGCATATTTTTCATATATTTGTTGGTCATGTATACGTATTATTTTGAGAAATGTGTGTTCATTTGCTCATTTTTTCATCTGATTTTTTTTTTTGGGGGGCTGTTGAGATGTTTACATTCCTAATATATTCCGGATATTAGTCCCCTTTGAGATGAAGAGTGTGCAAATATTTTCTCCCGTTCTGTAGGCTGTCTTTCATTCTGTTACTTCCTTTGTTGCACAGATTTTAACTTTGAAATAATCCCATTTAGTTTTACTTTTGTTGCCTGTGTTTTTGAGATCTTATTCATAAAATTATTTCCCAGATCAATGTCCTGAAGCGAAAAGGCTCAAGCTTTAAAATTTTTAATATGTATTACTAATTTTATCTCAAGAATAGTACAAAATAAATTATTCGCCCCTAAAGAATGTATTTTCCTGCCTTATTCTCAAACTGGGTATGCTATATAAGCTCATCCTATCTTCTAGGCAAAACAAACAAAAAAACTGTAAATATAAATATCTTACCAAAACACTTTGAAAAATAAATGCTTTGACAAAATAAGGGCCTAAAACTGTCACTTAATTGGCTCTTCACGTACTTCTGGTAAGCTTTTCCACCAAAGAGAGAGAAGTCACAAAAACAAACACAAAAAATACCAAATGAATTACCATTAGACTGAGAAAAAATACTTACTCATTGAGAATGGGCTAAAGATACCATAATAAAAAGGAATGTGTTTTCCAGAAAGAGCAATTTTAACTGTAGTGTGAGGTATCAAAACGGTCTTATGTAATGATGACCTAGGAGAGGAAATGCACAGGAAATTCTTTATATGTGCTGGGAAAAGGAAGCACTAGGGGCAATACAATTCAAGGCAAATAGATTATACAACACAGAACAGCTGAAAGTCTTAGCAGAACAATGGTGGGAACCAACATGGACAACCCGCAGTAACCCATCCAAAATAATACCTCCACCTTACTCTAGAGGGCACAGGCTCTGAGCTGTGAGTCATGAAAAGTAACATGTGCCTGGCTCCCTAAGTTGTCGTGGGCTATTTCCTAATGAAACAGGCCAGTACATTCCTGCAGGAACAAGCAAAAGTGTTGAGTATTGCCAGGAAGAGGAGTAAAAACACAAAACACTACTTGAGTTCCTGTTCTGTAGAACCATGATGCATCTCTCTCTCTAATACTCTACAGAATTTACAAAGGTACAACTCAAGACGAAATGAAGTACACTAGACAAAAATCAGCTAAAATAATTAAGAGGATATGCATTCAACATGAAGACATATTAAACATTAGTGCTCTACAAAATGGAAGAATAAATAAGGAATAACTGAAATTTTTACATAATGATGAACATGTGAATTACTGGGCACTCCTATAAGCCTAATAATACAGTTTCCTATCACACCACATGCTGCCACTTTTTTCAGAAAGCTTAAGAAATCCCTTCTAGAAATGGCTCAGACTAAAAACGTAACTAGGTTCAGTAATGATTTTCATACGTTTATGAATAATATATAAAACACAGGCTATAGAGAAACATTAGGAATGTTTGCTTATAACCCTCATCTTCTAAGATAACACAACAAAAGGCACACACACTCATCACCTCATCAAAAAAAAAAAGTTTCTGGTTGTCAACATCTGAGAACGGCAGGCATATCTGACCCAACATGGCACTTGATACCTTGAAATGAGTGCTTTTTCATCTCCCCAAATAATGGGTGATAAAGTCTATTATAGTTAATGAATTCTTAAGTGAATGCTTTCCTTTGAATGATTTTGTCTCCATTTCTTTTGAAGTAAAAATGTCTAATACTCAGTATCTTTCAAACTGTTGTCAAACAATAGAGTTCTTCACACCAGACTTCCATGAACTTTTCCAAATTATCATTTATACAAACACATAATTCATCCAAAAGACTATTACAACCTAATGAATGTATGCTTAAAGCATTTTGTGAAAATATTGTTAGTAGCACACCAGAAAATGAATTCCTTAAGAGGTCATGGAAGCTCTAAAAATATTTCATTTAGTAATCAGGAGAATAGTTTCATAAAAGATTTGACAATTTTTTTTTAAATATACCAGTAAAAAATAGCTCTTTAAGTAAAAAAACCTAAAAATTACCTATATTTTCAATAATTAGTCTGTGACAAATTAATTCAAATTATGAAAGTTAGTTGTTGATTAAAAGAATATGAAAAGCATCACCCAGCAGGATGGTATAACATAGGTAGCTGCCATTCCTGGGGCTTGTCTGTGTATCCTATGATTTACAGGTGTATGTATAACATAGTATATATGCATATTATAAATTGATGGTATACATACTATGTGTATATTACATAACATATAACCTATACATGTTATACATTATATAGGTGTGTAAATATATGTGCATGTATATATTTATATACATACATGCAAAAGTATATTTTTGAGTATACCAAAAAAATAAGAAAATATCTTCTGAATTAAAGAATAGGAACAAAGGTGAGTTTTACAATTTTCTTACATTTTCAACTTCATGCATTGAAGATTTAACACATTACCTCTTATCTGATGAATTATAAGTATAAAACAACAATTAGCAATGAAACGACAAGTGCAAAAAGCCCTAATTATATTACATGAACATTTTCCAAGGTCAAAAAAGAAAAATTTCAGCTAAGTCTCTTCCGCATAATGAAGAACATTTTTCATTAGTTTTGTTTCAATCTTCAAAAACTGATCAAAATAAGGTGATTTATGTCTTTGAGACTATATCACTGGGATTTTTAAATAATGCATGTGTAATTTCAGCAGTAAAATCAAGTGAGTTGAAAAATGGCACAAAATGCACAAAGCGAAATTTACATCAACATTTCTCTTTGGCTAACCTCCTTATATGATTCTGAAATGACTTCCAAATACTGAAACAAGAAAGTTACTTGTTCTTTCAGTTTTAAATTTTGGAGCATAAGAGCAGTCTACTATTTTAAGAGTACATTCTAGACTATAGAGGACACTTGATTTGATCACAAATACAACTGTAAGCATAAATTAAAGAGGACAGTATGTGTTTTTAAAATAAAATCATTCATGAAGTTACAGAGTTTGAAATTATGATAGTTTTAACACCATCAGATCACTGTCATTAAAGTAATTACTGAGTGCCTATCACATGGACCTGTGCTCAGCAATTCAGAAGGATGTAATTTGCGCCCTCCCAAGTCTCGCTGGCCAGCCTTACTTCTTTCTGAATTTAATACAGACACAACAAAAGAAGAATGAATTTTCTTCTTTTCCTAAAATGCAGGACTCTTTCCTCCCGGATGTGTTCTCTCAGGATGGTCACAAAGGGCTCAGACTCAGTACTCAGTTGCACAACCCTGCTCTTCTACAGAAGGTTGCCCAAAACAACAGAATGAGAATTGACTGCACCTCCAGGTCTGGTCTCCTCCCAATGAAGACCAGCCTCCCTGCTTCTCTCACCTGTTCCTTTCACCGGCAGAATATCCTGGATGATGTCAAGGGAACTCTAGTGTCAAAGGCACCTTCCGAGCCGGATAAGGCCTCATTATGAAAACTTTACATTCAGCAGAGAAAAGGGCCCAAGGGATTATTGTTCTGATTTGTATTAGAAATGTTTCTTTTGCTCTTATCACACTTAAATGAGAGAGCGAGCGAGCGAGCAAGAGTGAGCGAGCGAGCACATGCATATGATGGGGCCAAGATTGTTACTCTACTAGCCCAATATCCATTCTCTCATTTCTCAGTAATACAAATCCTGATTTTTAGTTGGGCATAAAACAATGTACCTTGTTCCATGTACCTACAGTTCTGGCCAAGGAGACAGGTGTAAGTACTACTTGGCAACATTCAGAAACCTCCTTAAAAGACAGCTAAGCATATGCTCCCTCCCACCCCTGCCCATTTTCATCTACTACTCTCCTCCTTCGTGCATGCTGAAATGCATCATGGTCAGACTACAGCATCCACCTAGGACCATGAGGAGACACATGACACGAATGGCAAGGAGTGACTAACAAAGATGCCTAAGTCCTAATGGCTGTGGGACCGACACACCAACCCTGGACCATCTACCTCTCTACATTTAAGAGAGAAACAAACCTTTCCCTTGCTTAAGCCACATGAATTTTCTATCAAAAACAGTAATAGTTCATCTAACTGACATGTAAATTATCTACAGATATATTTGGGTGTTTTAAGTATATATTTTTCCTTGTTTCATCAACAGAAAACACATTCACACATAAAGACACACCCAAGAAATAACAGGAGATTGTACAACATAGTCTACTTCTAAAATGCAGAAATGTCCATTGTAAATCTCCTATAAACAAAAATCAGATTGGAGATTTAGACTAAAAACATACAAACTCCATGAGACAGTCAGTCTAAAGACAATTGCTCTGAAACACTGATAACCTGTCTTGTCGTCCCTCTCTTCTTTCCTTACTTCTGAAACATGAATATTTTCCATCACAACAGTAAAGACATGGAATCAACCTAGGTGCCTATCAGTGGTGGACTGAATAAAGAGAACGTGGTAGGAACACACCATGGTATATTACACAGCCATAGAAGAGAATGAAATCTTGTCTTTTGCAGCAAGATGGTTGCAGCTAGAGGCCATTATCTTAGGCAAATTAACAGAGGAACAGAAAAACAAATACTGCATATCCGTACTTATAAATAAGAGCTAGATACTGAGTACACATGGATATAAAGATGTGAACAACAGACACTGGGGACTACTAAGAGTGGGTGGGAGTAGGCTGAAAAATTATAAAACCTGCTGGGCACCACGCTCACTACCTGGGTGATGGCATCATCCATACCCCAAACCTCAGGATCATGCAATAGATCCACATAACAACTGCGCACCTGTATACCTTTAAAATAAAATTTGAAATTATTTTAAAATTATGAACTGTATAGAATAAAAATGCCCACTATTAATTTAAAACAGTTTCAATATGAATATTTTCTTTATATTGTTTGCCATTCCTTCATCTGTTGGCCACATCAGTCTTAATTCTTCTTTGTGTCTTATATTATTTCTTCTATTGCACTGAAATTTAGAAACATCATCCAAAAAGGTGATAAACATTAGCATCTATATTTTACCTTAATTAAGGGATTTTGTTTGGAACTGTGTTAACACTGTAAATCAATTTGGCAATAACTGAAATTTAAAAAATAGTCTTCCTCTATATAGCAGATCTCTTTATTCAAATCTTTGTCATTATTAGTGTCTCTTAATGACCACTTTTACCATCTTTCTGGGCTTCAGTTTCTCCACCCATAAAACAAGAATTGTCCTAAGTCCACACACAGTGGTGCTGGGAAAACTGTAAAACATCTGAAAGACTAAGTCTAGTGCCTAGAACAGACAAAGAGCTCGATAACAAAGAGCTGCTAGTATTTTCATTAATATAACCATTGGAAAGTAATCTCACAATACGTTTAAAGACCCTCAAAAATGTCTCTGTTCTCCAAACCAGTCACTTAGCTTCTAGGATATGCTCTAAGAAAATAACACAAAACACAGGGGAGGTTTACAGGCACAATCATCTTAATGGCAATATTATTTATAATTTTGAAAAGGTAGAAAGAACAAAAATTTCTAAGAACAGGTGAATGTCAAATCTCATTATAATCACATACCTGTTCCAATGACATAACGCACTTTAACAGAAAAAGATTTCACCTTGATGTTAAATGGAAAAAAAAAAAAAGATGGAATATTTACCCCAAATCTCAACCACTCACATAAAAAAGCATAAAAATAAAAAGATAGGAAATAATACCATCAAAGGTAGTCGCTTCAAACAACCAAATTTAAAAAATGAGCCAAAGAACTTAATAGCCACTTCATCAACAACAACATACCACTACAGACCACTAGAATGGCCAAAATCCAGACAACACCAAAAGCTAAGGAGGATGTGGAGCAATGGGAACTCTCACTCATTGCTGCTGGGGATGTAAAATGTTACAGTCACTTCTGAGGACAGCCTGGCGGTTTCTTACAAAACAAAACATACCCGTACCACATGATCCACACTCCCTGGTATTCACCCAAAGAAACGGCAAACTTATTTCCACATACAAAAGTCTGCACACAGATGTTTCTGCCAGTTTTATTCATAATTGCCAAAACCTGGAAGCAACCAAGATCTTCTTCATTAAGGGAATACATAAACTTTGGTACAGTCACACAATGGAATATTACTCAGCACTGAAAACAAATGAGTTATCCAACAAATGAGCTATGAAAACACAGGGAGGAAAAATAAATATTACTATGTGAAAGAGAGTAGTCTGAAAAGTCTATATTCTGTATGATCCCAATGACATGACATTCTGCAAAAGGCAAAACTACAGAGGCAGTTAAAAGATGTGTGTTTGCCAGGGGTTAGAGGGAAGAGATAGCTAGGCAGAGGACAGAGGATTTTAAGGGCAGTGAAATGACTCTGTAGGATACTGTGATGATGAATACACACCTCATAAATTCACCCACACCCAGAGAATGTACAATACCAAGAGTGAATTCTAACGTAAAGTATGGACTTCAGGTGATACTGGTGTGTCAATATAGGCTCATCAGTGGTTGCAACGTACCACTTTGGTGGGGTTGGTGATCATGGAGGAGGCTGTGCATGTGCAGGGGCAGGAGGCGTACAAGAAATCAGTGTACCTGCTACTCAATTTTGCCATGAACCTAAAATTGCTCTAAAAAGTTAAAAAAAAAAAAAAAAAAAAGAGTGGCTGCCTAAGAATGGTAAAATTATAGTTGATTTTGTATACTTTTTTTTTGCTTCTTTAAACTTTTTATGCTTTATTAATTGTCCACACTGACTTCTTTTCATAATAAAGGATTTTTAAAATAATTGCTAAATAGTACCACTTAACACAATTACCCAGAAAAAACTGAACTAGAGGGTTAGAAAGATCCACAATGTTAAGACAGGAATAATTGGTAAACAAACATTTTGACAAGCCATTTAACAGAGTCTGACAATTTGATTAGTAAACTTTCCTAATTAGTTAAATGTTCATTAAACAGGAAAATTTTAATGTAAAGCACTAAAGTAAGTAAAATGACCTAAACAATCTACTTATTGAACTTTAAATAATTTAAGCTTCCAAGAATTCAGGTTATTTTTGAATCAGAGCTTTATCTAAAATCTTTAGCACCGAAATCAAATGCAAAATCTCAAAACATGTAAATAGGTAAAGATATTATTCTGCATCTAAAAAGAAACCAAAAATAATCTAACTAGAGAAAAGTTTTCAGCACTACTAAATTATCTTGTAAGTAACCAAGAAGGAAAATATAAAATTCTAAATCACCTATTAACAGACACAGACTATGGTGAACATTAGCAGAAACAAGTGTAACATGGAGCCATCCTGGATTCCCTTCTCAGACTGTGGAATCCTAATCCTGCTGGCTCTACTCTCAAAGATGCCCCTGCCACCCTGGCCCAAGCCACAGTCACCTTTTGTCTAGATTGCTGCGACAGCCTCCATTTTCACCCTTGTCCCCCTACACTCTTCAAGACAGCAGCCAGGGCAATTCTTTGCTGTTTGATCTCGTCTCTTCTCATTCTGATGGCTTCCCATGGAACGAAATCAAAATATTTTAACTTGACATCTTTTGAAATGGCTGCTGCAGGGCCAGCAGACAGAAGTACCTCCGGAATACCATCTTTTGTCAGGGTAATTTACATCTACAGAGAATCTCCATGAACGTATCCAGGCCTTTCTTGGATCCAGGAGAGCCTGAGAGTCTGCAGCCTTTAAAGGTCTGAAAAGAAACATCTATCATCTATTCTCTCTGAGGGCTGCTATCTCTGAGGCTTCATCTGTATAACAAGACCAGCTTTGCTAGCCAAGCCTCCCACTTCTTCCCTCACATTACTTGTCTTGCCACTAAAACCTGTCTTGGGCCATTCTCTGAGCCTGTATTCTTTCTGTAACCACAAAAGGGCATAAAAGTTGGTTCCTCATTTGGGGTTTGGGTCTTCATTCTGAGGGCTCCCATGGACACACATTAAATAAATCCCATGCCTTTTTGCCTATTAATCTGCCTCACGTCAGTGATTTTTCTGAGAACCTTTAGGAGACCGAGTGCCTTGGCACTGACCCACAACTACATGGAACGTAACTAAGAAACCTGGAGCAGCCACATTATTCAGTAATACCTACTGTGGCAGCAGAACGTCTGTGCAAGTCGCTTACAGAATAATCCTAGTATTCAGATACCGCTTTCCTAAGAAATGTTAAACGCCTTGAGGCAGGCTGGCTTCCTCATCACCTTGTGCACTGCTCCTCCCTCACCACGATGACCAGCAGCACATAATGGTTTGAATTAAAGCTGAAGTAAAAAGTACCCAGGTCCAGGCACTGGGAACACACTGTCAGATTTACTTTTGATAAGGTCGACACTCAGGAAACCCTGGAGGAACAAGATAATAAGTGAGCCCCCTCCCAGCTCTAAGTCAATGGTTGTCAACCATGGCTGCATATCTGAACTACCTGGGGAGCCCTGAAAAGTCCTTGGCCCCCACCCACCAATGTTATTCATGACTCAGAGACCTTGATTTAATTAGTCTGGGGTGAAGCCCTGGCATCTGTGTATTTTAAAAGCCCACTAGGTGATTCTAATGTGCAGTCTGAACTGAGAACTACTGATTTAATCATTCTATTCTCTATAATTTAGACTCCAAGTACTCATTTTCTATGTGTCCTTGGGGGGGGGCTCTCTCTCTCGTGTTGCTTTTCTTACAGAAATCCTCTGCAGGGCCGAAGGTAGAAAACACCCATGTCTGGCTGCTGCTCTCTGATCCTGCCCAGTGACATTAAACAGAGGTTAAGTGTTGAGTGAAGATGCAGGTAAGCACAGCTAGGAAGAGGCGCCTACAGACAGACAGACCAGCTCTGCCACTGGAGGGACTCTTCGTAACACTCAGCTGTTTGGGTCTCACTCTGGGAACTGTAAAATGGAGGTAACAGAACGGCCCCAAACATTGTGGTTGTATTTAATAAACCCCATTTATTTAATAATGTTAAATTATTAAATTTAGCTAAATAGTTAAATAGCTAATTGCTATTTATCTATTATTATCATGTGCCAGGCACCCTTTAATTGCTTTACAGACATTACCTCTAAGAAGGTGTGTATTATCATTACCCTGTCTTACAACTGAGGAAACACACACAGAAAAGTAATGGTATTTGCCTGAGGTCAGATGTTGCCAGAGCTGGGATTCAAACCCAAGCGGCTCTGGCTCCAGGATTAGGTTGAGAAGCTCATATCATGAATATTTGAAATCCAACGCAAACAGGAAAACAGGAGGGCCCCTTCCCAAGCATCTGTAACAGAAGTGGTATCCTGGGGGTCAAGTCACGGTGCAAGATTCCATTGTCTAACACAACTTAATCTTACTTAATATTCTGACACCTAAGATGGGTGGATGTCTATGTTTCTGAGTATCACACACATGTATGTACGTATACACACACACACACACACACCCTTCCCGAGGCTGCCCTGATATGCTGAGTTCACAACTGCTGCCTGCTTGCTATGACCCACCATCACTGCCACGGATATTACTAGAACATTCTACTAAAACAGTGCAGATGTGTTTATCCTTTAAGAGAAGAACTAAATCCTGCATTGAATAAAATAGTCACTTCCTATAATATCATTCATTCCTTCATTTATCCATCCACAAATATTTATTGAGCACCTACTGATAGCAGCCATTCCTGCCTTCAAAGAATTTCACGCCTAGTGAGGGAAATAAACAGGTTTGGGGCAATGCACACTACAAGGCAATTTCAATACTAGGGCTGGACGTGTTAAGATGGAAAAAGTACAGAACAGTTTGGAGAATTAGGAAAGGTCTCTTGAAATTAGAGTGATCTAAATTGCAATCTCAAGAATGATGATGTAAGGCTGGGCAGGGTGGCTCCCACCTGCAATCCCAACACTTTGGGAGGCCCAGGCAGGTATATCATTTGAGGTCAGGAGTTTGAGACCAGCCTGGCCAACATGGTAAAACCCCATCTCTACTAAACATACAAAAATTAGTCGGGCATGGTGGTGCATGCCTGTAATCCCAGCTACTCGGGAGGCTGAGGCAGGAGAATCATTTGAACCCAGGAGGCGGAGGTTACAGTGAGCTGAGCTCACACCATTACACTCCAGCCTGGGCAACAGGGCAAGATTCTCTCTCAAAAAAAAAAAGAAGAAGAAGAAGAAGAAGAAGAAGAAGAAGAAGAATGATGTCAGAGAGGCAAGAGTAATGATTAACTTAATTTGGGGCATACTTCTGAGAGCTTCAGGGACAGAAAAGTCAACGGCCAATTGTCCACATGAATCTCAAACCAGAAAAAAATACATATATTTGGAAAACACCAGCTTCTGGATGGTAATTTAAGGTTGGAAGTGTACTATATTACAAGGAAACAGTATGTAGAACAACAAGGACAATGGACAACACCCCAACTATCACCAACAGTTAATACCTGGTCAGAGAAACAGAAGCCAGACAAAGGGACAGCCAGAAGGAAAATAAGTAGAAAATGTGGGGTCAGGAAACTCAGGGAAAAGAGAATTCCAGAACAGTCAGCAGTGTCAAATACCACCAGGAATCAAGGGAGATGAAGAGCAAGATAGGTCTAAGCCATAGGGGAGTCATGAATAACACTGGTGAATGCTACTGCAATGGAACTGCTGGATGAAAGCAAGACTGAAGCAGGTTGGGAATTAGATAAAGGCAGGTCCTGATATGGCTGTTTAAGACAAAGGGAGACTAACACATATTCCAATGCTAATTGAAGGGAGTCCGCACTGAAGGAGAAACTGACCACGCAGGAGAAAGGGAGAGACAATGTACCGCATACAGCACTCAGTAAATGGCTACTAAGCACTTACAATGTGTCAGGCTTTGTTCTGGACATGAGAGTACAGCAAAGATGGAAATGTTTCTGCATTAATGGATTAAAAAATAACAGGTTAAATAATAATATAGAGGGAAATGTCAGCCATTGTGGAGTAACTAGCACTAGATCAGCCTTCCTGCAGTCAACAACCAGAAAGCAGAATATGGGAAACGATTGTTTCCTGACACTAGACTATTATGTCTGAGCATTCACTACACCACGCTGTAGGGATTGGGTACCCTAAAAAAGCACAATGGTCTTGTTAGATGAGAACACAGAGATCAGAGCAATTTGAAGGGAGAATACAAAAACCAAAGGAGTTCTATGGAGAAAGAGGTCCAGAAATCCGCATACAGGTCCCCTTGATTTTTGTCTCAATACTATGTCGCACATGTATAGAGTGAGATTTCAAAAGACAACACAAAAAACAACAACTACTGGAGATAACTACGCTGGATAACTGTTGAAGTACACACAGTGTTGAAGACATTAGAGTCCCACTGGAACTTCAGTAAACGCCTAGGGCATTCAGCAGAAACCCTAGAAGACCAGGTGTCAGGATAGGGCTAAACAAATCCTATGATAATACACAGTTCACCCACCAAACAAAACTCAAAACCCAGGCTTGAAGAGACTAAGTTGATATACTTGTAAGGTAGCTTCCCACAAAAATAAAAACGAATACCTTCTAAAGGAAAATGCAGCCCTTAACCGAGAGAAAAATCAGACTATATAAACAGATATAGTAACGATAGAGATGATGGAATTAATAAGGAAGGAATTCGAATGAATAAATGTGTGTGTTTATTTAAAAAACAACAAGACATGTAAGGTATTTAAATAAAGTACAGGAAAAAATCAAACATCTGGAGTTGAAAAATACAACACCTGAACTGGAATATTCCCTGGATATACTTAAATGCATACGAGAAGAAAAGATCAGTGAATCTGAAGACAACGCAAGAGCAACTACACAAACTGAAGCATGGGGAGCAGGGGGAGGAAGACTGTAAGAAATAAACACTCTCAGTAAAAATGGAAAACAGCAAACAATATAATATGATAATATAATATGCATGTCATCAAAGTACATCAGAGTCATCAGAGTCAAGAGAGTAAAGCATTTGAAAATATAATGTTAAAAATTTGGCAAATTATATTTCATGAAAGCATAAAACCATATATTTAAAAGACGAAACCTAAAAGAGAATAATAACAAATAACATGAGGAATAGGTAAGAGTTATTACTGACTTTTCATCAGACACAATATAAGCCAGAAGACAATGGAAGAACATCTTCAAAGTTCAGGAAAAAATAAATAAAACTATCACCCTGGAATCCTACATGCAATGAAAACGTCATTAAAAAATAGAACCAAAATTTTTTTCAAGCAAACAAAAGCTGAGAGAACTAGTTGTCAGAAGATCTAAACTGCAAGAAAAGCTACAAGAAGTTCTTTTGGCAAAGAGAAAGTGTTGTCAGATGAAAACTTGCATCTACAAAAAGAAATAAAGAATACGATGAATGGTAAATGTGGGTGTCTACAAATGAATTTTTTCTTATTTTTAAATTTAAGAGAAAACTGACAGTTAAAAGCAAAAATAAAACTGTACTGTAGAGCTTATAACAAACATAAAAATAAACATAAAATGCATAACAGTAATTGTACAAGGGGCAGGAAGGAAGAAATAAAAGTAACAGTCTTCCATTGGTATCCAAAGGGGATTGGTTCCAGGACCTCCCATGGCTACTAAATCCAAGCATACTCAAGTCCTGCAGTTGTCCCTGCAGAATGTGCATAATCAAAAGGTCAGTACTGCACATCTACAGGTTTTGCATCCCAGGAATACTGTATTTTTGAGCTACTTTTGGTTGTGGATGCAGAATCCACAGACATAGAGGGCTGAGTTTACTTACTGAAAATATCAGCATACAAGTGGACCCATGCAATTCAAACCGTTGTTTTCAAGGGCCAACTATATACCATTTTCAGCATACTATATTTTATGTTAAGAGATATTTTATTTAAAGATAAACAATAGGCCAAGTGCAGTGGTTTATGCCTATCACCACAGCACTATGGGAGGCCTACGTGGGAGGTCTTGAGTGCTTGAGTCTAGGAGTTTGAGACCAGTAGAAACAACAGAGTGAGACCCCATCCCTGCAAAAAGATTTCAAAAACTGGCCAGATGTGGCATGCACCTGAGGTCTTAGCTGCTTGGGAGGCAGAGGCAGGAGGATTGGATTGCTTGAGCCAAGGGGTTTGAGGCTGCAGTTACCTCTCATGATGCAACTGCACTCTAAACTGGGTGACAGAGTGAAACCCAGTCTCAATCAGTTGAACAATAAATTACAGATGTGTATTGTAAACCCTAGATCAAAAAAAAAATAGGTTTAATTAGCAAAGCAAAAACAGATATCATAGGTTATACTTTAAAATATTCAACTGACCTAAAAGAGATTATGAAAAAAGTAACAGTCCTACTTTATTCTGATAAAGTACGTACAACCTATAATTTTTAAGGACAATTTTTTTTTTTTTTTTTTTTTTTTTTTTGAGACGGAGTCTTACTCTGTTGCCCAAGCTGGAGTGCAATGGCACGATCTTGGCTCACTACGTGCTCCGTCTCACAGGTTCAAGCAATTCTCCTGCCTCAGCCTCCTGAGTAGCTGAGACTACAGGCACGTGCCACCATGCCTGGCTAATTTTCGTTTTTGTAGAGACCAGGTTTCACCACATGGTCAAGCTGGTCTTGAACTCCTGACCTTGTGATCCACCCACCTCGGCCTCCCAAAGTGCTGGGATTACGGGCATGAGCCACCGTGCCTGGCCTTTATCTACATATTTTAACATTATTAAGTATTCCAATCCATAAACATGTCATGCCTTTCCATTTACTTAGATCTTCCATTTCTTTTAACAATATTTTAAAATTTTCAGTGTACTAGTCTTGAACTTTTTAAAATTTATTCTTAAGTATATCATTCTTATTAATGGTACTATAAATGCATTTTGTTTGTTTTTTTAAGATATGAAGGTCTGGCTCTGTCACCCAGGCTGGAGTGCAGTGGCATGGTCATAGCGTACTGCAGCCTCAAACCCCTGGTCTCTAGTGTTCCTCCCACCTCAGCCTACTAAGTAGCTAGGACTATAAATAGCACCATCACAACTGGCTAATTTTTAAATTTTTTTATAGAGGAAGGTTCTCACTATGTTGCCCAGCTGATCTCAAACTCCTGGGCTGAAGCAATTCTCCTGCCTTGGTCTCACAACTTGTTAAGATTATGGGCATGAGCCACCACACCCCACCTGAAGTTGTTTTCTTAACTTGTAGAATGTTCACAGCTGTGTAAGGTGTCTGACAAGATTCAATCATCATTAGCTGAAAATGAATCATTTTGAAATATTATAAATAAGCCAAATAATCTAATTCTTCCAAATAGGGATGCTGAGATTTCTGAGTCTTAATGAATAATTTCTTACTTCTTCTTCCATGGAGTTGACAAATTCTTAAAAACCTTGAAATTACGTATAATTTAAGTATTCTGTGATAATACTCACTTGCCATTTGCGGAGGAGGACAAGATTGCAGCAAGCATACCAATGTCTCCATATAATTTTAATTAAAAGTAATCTAAAACATTAGCTAATACAATGGCATCATTAGTCCACTGTGAACATAATACATAATATTAATAACATCACCAGTGTAAGTAATTCCAACTCCAAGAACAACAAAATATTTTACAAACAAGTTCATTAATCCCTATAATATCAAAATCATTTGGTTAGATCAGCATTAACATCTTCATCTCAATTTAATGGCCAAGAAAAGTACATTATAGAACAAGTAAACAATTTGCTCAAGGTCATTCAGAAAATCAAAAGCTGAAGCTGATTTCTAAAAAACAGCCTGCTCACATGTAAGAAATCTGTTGTTAATTAGCCTGATATAATCATTCCACATCGTAAACACATAGCAAAATATCACACTGTACCCCAATAACATATAAAATTGTCAAAATAAAATTTTAATGTTTTTAAAATTAAAAAATATAAGTGTATACTTACACAAAATATGTAGTTCTGAAAATGTATGTAAATCCAAATTTTGTATATGCAATCATGCTTTAAATACATTAGGGGTGCTATTAAAAATAAATCATCCTGGCCGGGCACAGTGGCTCACGCCTGTAATCCCAGTACTTTGGGAGGCCAAGGCAGGTGGATCACCTGAGGTCAGGAGTTCAAGACCACCAGCCTGGTCAACTTAGGGAAACCCCATCTCTATTAAAAATACAAAAATTAGCCAGGTGTGGTGGCAGGCACCTGTAATCCTGGCTACTAGGGAGGCTGAGGCAAGAGAATTGCTTGAACCCAGGAGGTGGAGGTTGCAGTGAGCTGAGATCGTGCCATTGCACTCCAGCCTGAGGGCCAAGAGCAAGACTTTGTCTAAAAAAAATTAATTAATTAATTTTAAAAAAATCTTTGAAACATTTTGAAAAAAGAAAAATTGTACTAATGTCAAAATTCTTTGAAGCCCCAATTAATAATCCTTGTGTACACCTGAATTTCTAACTCACACATTTGTCTAATACAGTGACTGACTAAACCTCACATATAACATTAATATTTTTAATTATAGAAATCAAATGGCAGTAAGCTTATATGTAATTGGAATTTTTGTTAAAAGTTTGCCTATCACTAGAAATTCAGCTGTTAAAACAAACATATAAAGTTCTAAAGAATAAACACCTTTGGTCTCGGAGGACAAAACATTAACCAAGAATAAGAATCAAATAGCTACATTTCCAAATGTAAGTCAACAAGAGCTCATAATACAGAATCTTAGAGAACATCAAGAATAATAAATATTTGTAAAATACAGTGTCCCATTACTTGTGAGAATATACTGATAGTCCATCATAACTGGAAAAAGTTCAAAATACTGCACATACTTCAACAAAGAATAAAAAGATTATAATTATGGACCAGTAACTAGAACAAATTAATGAACAAATCAATTTATAATCAACTGGAAAAGTACATGCAGTGGATCAACTGAAATGGATTAGGAAAAACAAATACTCTATAACAATTTGCATTAATATTTCATCTACTTAGAATTCTGTCATATGACTAAATCACCTTTCCACAATACAATCAGGAGCACGAAATAAAAACATGCTCCTGGGTCATCAAAATCAATGCCATAAATTCCATACATTAAAGCATTTTATGCACAGGCCAATCCCTTAGGCTGTCACTTGGAACCTAACTGTTCTACTTTGAAATTGTCCTGATCGGTTTTTTTTTTTTTTTTTCTTTTTCCTGATTCCCTAACCCATAGCAAGTTGGAAATAGCAAGTTAGAGAAAACATAGGAAAGAATAGTAAAAACAGTTAATAGCCAAGCAGAAAACTGAAGGAGTCTTCTCTAGGGAATCTAATCAGTCCAAGAGGAATTCTCTAAAGATACTAACAAAAGATACTGACAAAAGTTACCCCAAGAAAAGAGCTCAAGCAGATCACCCTGCAATGAAATAATATGCCCAGATCTTTAATCTGCATGCTCAACTTTCAATGTTTTAGTCTGCCACTTTGCATTATAAGCATGTATACAATGAACAGTCATCTAAGAAAAGCTGAGGTGTTTTAAAACCTCAGGTGTTAAAAGAGAAGTTAGAAATCAAAACAATAATAAAGAAGTATTCAGAGAAAACTTTAAAAAATCTATCATTAAAATTCTCAGATACAAAAAAATGCTCCATCTGTTAAATAAGAACAGGACACTGCAAAAAGAAAAAGAATTCTTAATAATTAACATGAAAGAAGAAAATAATATGAGTTGTAAAATGAAATCTCCCAGAAAGTAAAATGTCAAAAATAAAAAACGAAAAAAAAGATAAGAGAGGACTAGAATAGGAGGCAAAACTTCCAAATAGGAGTCTTAGAAAGAAAGGAGAGGAAAAAACTAAAGGATGAAGTTATTAATGAAATGACTCTAGAGGCCTTCTCAGAAATAAAATAAATCTGTTTCCAAGTTTAAAGAATCCACTGGGTACCTAGCACAAATGAAAATGAGATCTACAATTAGCCATATCATTGTGAAATTTCAAAACATTGGAGAAAACAGAAACTCTTACAAATTATCAGAGAAAAACAGCAAGATCGCATCAGAATAATGACAAAGCAGAATGACTCAACTTCTCAATAGCAACACCGGAAGCAAGAAGTCAATGGAGCAATACTTTCAAATAAGTGAGGAAAATTATTTCCAACCAAGAATTCTCTATCCAGTAAATCTAAGAAAGAGGGTAGAAAAAATGTCTACATTTTTGAATTTATAAGATCTCAAAGAATATATTTCTTATGAAGTTCTAAGATACCAGATGACATGTTCCCACTAACCCAAGAGTAATCCAAAAAGGAGAAAATAGGGGATATAAGAAAGGAGACTCAGTACAAATAAGAAGCAAATGGAATCCTCAAAACACACAGAAATGTGATCATAGCATCAGAGCTAAACAACAGATGTAGAGAGAATAGGCCCACATTTCAGCAATGTGACTCAATAGACAAGTTGAGAGTTGTCACCAGAAGCCCCCCTAAACCCCACTCACCCACCCAAACACCTTTTTAACCTGAAGACAAGATGCCCCAGTGAGCCTGACCAGGATTCCTATAGTTACTTGTCCTAATCACCTGTTAATGGAGTTCCTACTCCATCAATTCCCAGCCCCACCTTGATGTCACTATCAGCTGAAGACATTCCTTTCACCCTACAATGGTCTGCTTTGATCTACTTATAGTGAACTTAGAAACAGGAAACAAGGAAGTGCTCATCCCCTCTTTACATATTTCTGTCAGACATCTGACACATGACCCTCAAAACATCCCTGTCAGTTGTTCTGAGCATGCTAAGCCCCATGTTTCCCAGGACCCATTCTTGTCCTTGGCCACTAACTTCCCCAGAAAGGGCTTTGGTAAATTCCAGGAAAAAAGAAACCTGGCTATGACCTAGACTTAGCTCAGTTTCTGTTCTTATAGTAGCCTGCAGTGGCAACACTGCCGTGCCCTTACACAGAGGTGGGTATACAAGTTACTCCATTTTCAAAACAACAATACACTGCTTTGTGCAAAACAACAATGGGGTGGTTAGTCTATAAAGAAGAGCCAGCAAACATGATGTGTTTACCTCTGAGGGTGAGAGAGAGGGAAACAACTAGGGAGGGGCACATGGGGCTTCTAAGACACTGGTCGTTGTTAACCTGGAAGTTGGGTAGTTTGGAGTTCAACTTTGCTATTCTTTACACCATAATACACATTTTTAATACTTTTCTTTATGTGGCATACATCTGACAATTAAAAAAAAAAAAAAAAAAAAAAACAGCAAAAAACCAAAACGGCTAAGTCATTAAGGAATGGTCAATTAATAAATTCTATTTTAATATAGCAAGTTAGTGCCTGAGAAGGCACTGTATGCAAGTTACTGTTGCAGAAATGATTGAATTAAATCAATACATAAAACGAATCTGGAAAGATGTCAATCTTAAGGACACCATTATTGCTGAAACGCGTAACATTTCAGCTATTCAGAAAGCCAGGTTTTTCCAAACAAATAATTCCACTAGCTACATCAAAATCAAGAGTTGTAGAAAGGGAACACTTTACTGAATGCATTTGTATTACAGTGTGATAGGCAACATCAGATTTTAAAACACAAAGTGTAAAAAAATTTTTTAATTGAACTTTAGATTTCCACAAATTCTTATCAATTAACCAATAAAAGTGCCAGATCAACGGTATTCATTCCCAAATTGATGTTTACTTGCCCTTATGCCCACTGGGTCCCCTAAAGTGTCATGTAGCAGGATAAGAAATGCCTTTCAGAGGAGCCCAGAAGACTTCAGTTGGAAATAACCATGTGGAAGTCATCAGCATACAAGTACATGCTGAAGTCTTGACTGTGGATGAGAATATCTATGGAGGGAGTAAAGGGGCGGAGGGGGCGGGAGATGAGGCCTACAGGCAACATTCTGAGACATTCCAGTAACAAATATGCAGAGAGCTGAAGAAACACATACAAGACTAAGCAACTGTGTCTGTGATACTGGAGGAAAACAAGAGGAAGCCGACAGATGGAAAAGTTCAAGAAAGGAAGAAGTAGTAGCTGTCAATGGTAGCTACTAATTTGTAGTGGTGATCATTAGTAAAATAAATCTTTGTCACCCGCAATATACTAGGCAGTGTGTGAAGCACTTAACGTGTATCATTTAATACTCCCAAAAATGCAATGAGAAAGCTACTATCATCACTCATTTTATAGATGAGAAAACTAAGACTCAAAAAGGTCAGATAACAAGTTCACGTCTAGAAGTCTGGTAAATAAAGAAACTAGCCTAAAAGTTTCTGAACTTTTTGAAGTCCTAGAATTGAAGTCTACCTAAGTTTTAAACTCTGACAAAATCTAAGTCTATGAGTACACATGCAGTCTTTGGTTCTCATGAAAGTTGACTCTTTTTCAAGGCAGGCTTTGAGCGTTTTCACCCCAAAACCCCACACAGACAAGAAGCTAGCTCAATTTTACAAATAGGCCCAAATTAGTTTTAAGAATCAAGTTTTGAAACTTCAAATTAAATGTAGACCAATTTAGCCTTAGGGTTTTAAATGGCCAACTTTGGGAGTGCTAGTTTCTTTAAATCAATTATGATCGATACAAGCCAGATGGCTGAACTGTCAAACTGCATAAAGCTGTCTGCGTGATAAGGTCACTGCATCTGTCACTGGGAAACTTTGGAAAAAGTATCACATCCAGAAACTCCCTAACCTCATAGCCCACATAGCTGAGAAAAGTCCATCAGGGATTAAGATGTGCAGTGAGGGGATTAGATAGGGTTACAGTGTGTGACAGTGTTTGTCTGTCAAATTATTGTTTGCGTTTTTATTTTGGGAAGAAAGGAAGGAAACAAAATCAAAAGCTCTCCATGGCCTAAATAGCATCTAAGGGGTTTATCAAGGTATGTGATTTTATTCTTTCATTTTTAAACCACTTTTACTCCATCTTACTACAAACAATATAATCTTAACAGGCGCCATACTGTGTCTGATATCAGGGAGGATATTACCATAATTAAATGTTATTTCTGCAAAGATACAGGTTGAGACAAGATCATATATGGTATCGTATTGCAATTTGCGAAATCATCTCTCTCCTGCTGCTTCAGAAACTCACTCTAGAATAGCAATGGCTGGAAAGCTACACACAGCACTATCATAATAAAGGTGCAATGATGTCTGCAGCAGAGAGCTACAAAAAGACTGATAAACATCATCTAGGAGAAAATAAAATGTAAGAAAGAGTACATAGCTTGACATTCCCCGCAAATACTACATTTATACACACAAATCTATAAGCACCGGTCTCCTTGCGTACATTTTATTTCACAGTTTTAGCCCTGGGAACGCCTACCTTCAGGGCAAACCAATTTGAAAAATAAAAGAGTAACCACTGCCTTTGCCTACTGGTAACATCCTTGTTGAAGCATTCTTCTGGGTTGGTTTTCTCTTTTTAGTTAAGTCTCAGGTTAAAGTGACGCTGTGGCAATCAGCACTGTCTAGTCTGTTAATAAACATTCCTCTCTGGAACGATTTTAACTGTCATGTATATATTGGGAACATTTTTCGCTGGAAAAATGACATAAGCAAAAACTATAATCATTTAATTATCCTGTGCTGAGAATGTGGAGGGATAGAAATTAAAATATGGGGATTCGGATTGGCTGCTTCATAACCACAGTTAAATCAGGTGACCTCTGAAGAGGAGGCTGATCACGTCAAGCACTGCTAACCTAACTGTGGTGGGGGGAAAGGATTTTATCTTCTAGCCTGCAGGAGAAATTAGCCAAATTTACCTTGAATTTGTGTACCTCCACCAGACTAAATTGATTAACCAATGGCCCATGTTTTACACTTTCAGAATGTAACAAATGAAACTGAGCAGAGAAGTAAAGTAGTCAGAACACAGATATTCTTCATCAAAAAGAAATGAGACATGTGAAAATCACTATGAACTCTGTTAAGTGTAAACCAATATATTATACTTGACCTGAATTGTGTTTTAAATTTTCACTTTCACCAAGCAACCTGTTCCAAACAGCTCATTTGTTCATGCAAAACAATATGATTTTCCCTGTATTTTATAATTAGTAAGCAAAATAAGATAAAATACATACAACTTCTTTCAGTAATGCTAAAAAAAAAAAAAAAAGTAAAAACACACCGTGATACCTCGAGTTGTAGGAACATTATTTATCATCTATAAAGAATAAAAAGAAGATAAAATGGCTTTATTCAGAATCTGTTAAATAATACACAGTGAGATTCCCAACAATGCTACTGCCATGGAATTGAAACTGATAATAACAGCAGCAGATAAAACATACACATGCTTCCACATCAGACACTATCCTGAGAGCCTCAGATATGCTAACTTATCTGACCCTCCAGCGATCCCACGTGACGGGTCCCACTGTTCGCCCCATTTCAATGAGGAGGCAGCAATCACAGAGAAGTTAAAGGCATACAGCTGCTCAGCACCAGAGCAGGAATTCAAGACCACACTACGTGTCTCCAGGGTCTAAGTTCTTAAAAACCGTTATCAGCTCTCTCCTGGGAAAAAGTTTATCACTTACGTGTGTTTTACAACTAAGATCTTATTTAATTTTACAGTGACAGGCCACTGAGAAAAGATAATAAGTATGTTCTAGTTGTATGCAAAATTCTTCTGGAATTTGTGAACTGAAACGTTGAAAAGTGTGAAACAGATCTTCATCAGAACATGATATTAACTCTGGAGACAGCTGGCATCCTCTCTTCCTGGCTCCAGTGTTTTAAGAGCACCCAGGCCACAGGACCAGCTGGTGCAAAGTCAGAGAGCTGTGGTAGAACTTGGTCCATGAGGACAAAGGAGCACTTGATCTTGTCCCGGTGGCATGTGGAGAGGGCAGGGAGGGAGCGAACACTGAAGACTGACGCAGGAACCACACGGAGTAGTTGGTGACGGTCTTTATGACTTCATTACTTTTATTTTTAAAACGAGTAATTTCATCAGTGTTGCAAAGAGCCTGAACACAGGGACAGCCATCAGAGCCAAGTTTTCCAGACCAGGGCAGTGGCTCACACCTGTAATCCCAGCACTTTGGGAGGCTGAGGCGGGAGGATCTCTTGAGACTGGGCGTTCGAGGACTTGCCTGGGCAACATGGCAAAACCCCATCTCTACTAAAAATAAAAAAATTACTCCGGTGCGGTGTCACATGGCTGTAATTCCAGCTACTCAGGAGGCTGAGACAGGAGAATCACCTGAGCCTGAGAGGCAGAGGCTGCAATGAGCCGAGATCGCACCACTGCACTCCAGCCTGGGCAGCAGAGCGAGGCTCCATTAAAAAAAAAAAAAAAAAAAAAAAAGAACCATTATATTTTCCAGCTCAGAACAGGAGGGGGGTGATCACTGAAATTACAGTTCTGAGGGATTCATGACAATGTTATGATCAGGAGGATGTGAAACTAAGAAAAGCGCTGTTACACTGCAGTTTCAAGCTTCAGAGACTGACCGATGGTGGCATCTGTCATTAACCAAAACAGGGAATACCCCAGAGTAACAGCACTTTAGAGAGACAAATCGAAGAAATTAGATGACGGAATCAACACCAGGTTTATGGTTCTTACGGGAGATAACAGCTGCACTAACCGTTAACCCATAAGAAATAATGGCTTGGAACTCAAGAGGGAGGTCATGGTTGCAGACAGAGAGAAGGAGACACATTTGAAACCACGGGAGCAGGAGTGTGAAGAAATTCTCACATCACTTCTTACACATCATCAGTTTTTAACAAATAAACCACGTGTAGAAATCCCTCAGTTACACAGCATAATCAACCAATGAGGTGACCTAATTAGCCAAAACTTACAAACATTTGCTCTCAAACACAATGTTAAAATTGGAATGACTTCAGTGTTTTTCCCAAAATATTCTGTGACTTCTTTAACAGAATATATAAAACATAATTGTTGGGGGATGAGGAGAGGTTGGTAGTTGCAGTCAGACAGGAAGAATAAATGCTAAGTAATTAAGGTGATGAATATGTTAATGAGCTAATTCAATCATTCCACACTTTATACATAACATCACTGTGCACCCATTATACCTATTTCTCAAAAAATGAAAACAAAAAAATTCTTTCACAAATCTATAATTTCTAACACTGTCTTCCCGTAATGTTGATACCCTTACAAGTCATTATTGTATTCAAGCGCCGTTACACTGCAGAGTTATTTGCCACCACCCTAAATGTCCCGAGACTAATTAAAATTTCTTCACTCTGTTCCAGGTAGGATACCCAAATCATTTCTAATGACCTGCTCTACCCATCTCTAAATTGCTATCTTTAATCTGGATTAAAATAACATATAACAAAAGTTATTAAAACTGTATATAAAATAGAAACACTGATTCAAAGTAAAAGCTCTTAAAAGTCTTCCTAATGAAATAAAAAATGGCTTTATAATAGCTACTTTGAATGTTGGGGCAGCGGGGAGGGGGGAGGTTTCACTCTGCTTTCTTCGAGGTTCTTGGAACATGTCTGACTTCTAAATAAATGAGATCAGAGTTTACTTAAAAGTAAAAATCAGACTTTTCAAAACTCACCTAGGTATAATACAGAATAAACTGTTTCAGTGAACTGTCTATACCAGACTGTTATGAAACTACTGAAACATTTGATGACTTGTGAGCTGCTTGAATTGATATTTCCAATTCAAACTGGAAGACTGGATGAAGGATTTGTAATGGAACTTTGGTGCCAATTCAATCTGGTCATTCCATGTAGAGACAGATTCAGACGGATCTACGAGAGCAAATCCAATGTTCCATAAGTCATAGAAGCTATGTCATAAGTGAGAAAGGATGATCACATGCAGTATTTGTGAGCTAACACAAGAATAATTCTTTTAACCTAGGAAGACAGAAATTGAAAGTGAGAAGCCCTAGCATTGCAAAAGCCCTGACTCATGAAGATAACATTCCTAACATTCTTTTCTATAATTCTGCTTTTCTTTAGTTAAATAATAGTCCAAGAAAGTCACATTTCTTGATTAATACTGACTTTCAGTGTGGGCACTTCCTAGTAAATATATGTAAATTAAAAACAAAAGAAATAATACTCCACAGTAAGAACAGCACACCACACTAGAAGTCATATTTTTAATTTTCTTTGAGAACAAAACTATAAGCATCCATTAAAATCTGATGAATACAGCAAATCAATGGACTGAGCTCTGGATTTAAAGATTAAAAACTGAGGTAGAGTTTAGCTGTGAAGAAATGTCCTGAATGGATACTTAGATGATAAGTAAGGAGATAGATGGACAGACATATATTTAAATCTTCTCTTTGAATCCAGTACATACATAAGCTACTTATTACATGAATCTCAAATGCCTAGTGTTTTCCTATCTTTATGAAAATTTCAGTCATTAGTCAACTAACAGCCAAATTAATGTCCTGTGTTCAATCAAGAAAAGAAAGCTAAACAGCTGCCTCATTCTGTTTGCCATTATTGCCAATGAGTTGGGACTTTGTTCAATAATTACACACTTAATAGGATGTCAGGATGTTATGTAACAGAGAGAGCATCAGCCACCCAGGAAGCAACAGGGCACTTGTTACCTGTGGACTGTGGAGATACAGGACCAAGTTGGCTGTGCTGAGGAACAGGAACACTAACGAAGAATTGCTTGTTGCCCCGCCACTGCTGTCCACTCTTTATTTAGTGTCCCCCAACTTCATGACATCTGTCAGGTTTTTTTGTTTTGTTTTGTTTTGAGATGGAGTCTCGCTCTGTTGCCCAGGCTGGAGTCCAGTGGTGCGATCTCGGCTCACTGCAAGTTCCACCTCCCCAGTTCACGCCATTCTCCTGCCTCAGCCTCCTGAGTAGCTGGGAGTACAGGCGCCTGCCACCACACCTGGCTAATTTTTTGTATTTTTTGTAGAGACGGGTTTTCACTGTGTTAGGCAGGATGGTCTCGATCTCCTCTGTCAGGCTTCTTAAAGACATTACTCTAAAACTCACAAATCTCCCCTAGCACGTGACAGTTTTAGCAGAGAAGAAAGACTGAACAGAAAGCAGCATTTTGAAAATGCTCTAGATTTTAAAAAGCACTTACTAAGTTCCCTGGCATCCTAAGTCCCTAAAAATATCTATTAGAGGAAATTTAAGTTTTATCCTGCCAAATAACATCTGTCTTTGAAAATGAAATTAACACCTTGAGTTGCATTCAGAAACCAACAGGAAGTCAATGTAAATTGGAAGAAAATGTAACGTGTTCCATAAGGATAGAGGATTTTAAATGATGTTTTATATGAGCACCTGTATTTACTGTATCAGCTAAAGTGGACATCAAGATACTGTTACCAATGTTAATTACTATTTTTAATTTTTAAACTGAAATTATTTTCAAAAGTAAGGACTCTAAGTGGCTACTTTATACTTTGATTACATAATTGTTGGCATATGAGAAAAAGTATTTGTCTTGCCAACCTTTGAATTTACTGTTCTGGCTCAGTTAAAAAGCCCTAACACTCGGGTTACTTTCAATAGAGCAAAGAGACAATAGCTAAAGTTCTAGCTCAACTGAGAATGTGTGTACCGCCTTAATTAGTAACTGCAAAAAGACTTCAGGAGAGATATAGCTATGTGTTTATTTCCCTTTCTAAGTAAATCTCATCAGGCAAAATAGGTAATTTCTATAGAAGACTGCTATCACAAGGGTTTATGAATAGGGGAAAAAGAAACGCTCTAATCTTTAATTCATTTTACAGGCAATTCAACAACATATTTCTGTAACATCTACCATAAAACAGTAGCAACTGCATTGTTTACAGCTCTAAACCAGTGGGTCTCATATTTGACTGCACACTGACATCGTTTGGGAACTTTGCAAAGTACTGATGCCTGGGTTCCACCCCAAGATGCTCTGATATAAGTGGCTGGAGAAGAAAGTCTGAGTATTATTCATAGGCTTTAAAGCATCCCCAGGTGATTACAATACAACACAGCACAGGTGCTTCAGCAAAGATGGGCTCCTCAGCAATTCTAGACACCTTAGCGGGGATCTAACTATAGATCCCTAAAGGGTACAGACTTCCGTAAAATCAGTTTCCATGAGCATATGCTTGAACTTCTACGGGGCAGTTCAATGACAAGATCCTTAACCTTTTTCTGCTGTAATCTATAAAATGGGATAACGCCTCTCTGGAGGTTACTGTGAGGACTTGAGTAAATGTGCACAGGGCACACGGCATAGGCAAGGTGATCAGTCTGTTGAAGGTAGCTATATCACCATTGCAACCGGGGTGAATGTTACACGGGGTGAATGTCTAACAGAAACGAGTTTGCCTGTGCGTGTGGAGGGCAGGAAGAATCTACCACTCTCCCTGTCTTCTACCAGAGTTCCAAGAACACCCAAGGAAGGGGACAGTATATACTAAAAGGAGAATCTGGGAATCTACCCAAATGTGGGATGTGCGGCTCCCTCCAATAGCCTGAGACTGTAAGACAGGAGCGCAGGGGGGCTCAGGGGCCCCTCCAAGTCTGTCTGGCCTCATTGAAGGATGAGGATTCAAGGGAACATTTTCTTGCCCATTCAACCATTTCAATTAGTCTGTTTGAGCACGCGGGTCTTCATGTGCTCATACTGAATTCTATCCTTGATATAAAGCTAAATAGAAGTGGCGGGAAGTCACAGAATTCTACAAGGTAAGCTCTTGACACAAAAAATAAGATATTTAAAGAAATATCACAAAAGAATGAATGGCCATCTTTAAAATGATATACAGAACACTGGAATGACCGGCATATCACAGGCACTCAATAAATACTTAATGAATGAATAAATTTATTTCACACAAGATATAGTACCTGGGCCAAATTTCATACACCTTTCCCAAAAGTAACAAAGCAATCCTGAAAGTACTATTAAGAAATGTAAATCCAGGGAATTCATTTCTCTTCTGCTAATTGGTATCAGTGATAAGGACTATTAACTTAAAATATGCCTATTTCCTATGAAAAGAACTTAATAATCCATCATTCACATTACATTACCTGGGTGCAAAGTACAGAACCTAGCAGTTACAAGACTAAACAGTTACAAGATATACTAGACTAGCAGTAATAGTTTCACTTAAGACAGATTTATTTTCACTTAATTGGTACCTACGCCTAAACATGAAGGGAATAATTCCAGCTTGAAAGCAAGTGACAGTAGATCATTTCTGTGTATTCTCTCAACAAAAATGCAAACAAATAACCAGTAAACATGAGAGAGGGAAAAGGAAAAAACCCATCTTGACAATTCTCCAAATGTATTAGCCTTTGACTATTTTATGTGTCATTGGCAATATCATTTCTTCATGACAGGACTCATTTAGTGACGTGACAGCATCCCATAATTCAGCATTTTACTCCAAACTTGAACTAGTAATTAGTTGGCATGAATCTTGCTGTATTTACCATGTATACTTTGTGATCAAATTTTAACAGGACCATCTCATCTGTATTCACACAATGCTGTTAAACCAATTATTTTTTATACGTTGCCTTAAAAAAGCTACTTTATTTTTCATATTAGAAGCTTTCCCTGGATTACAAATATGCAGGAAAAAAAAAATAACACTGTAATAAAAACACACTGGGTAGCTAATCACATCTTGAATTACACTTCCATCTATCTCCAGATATGCACCTTTCATTATTACCAATCATTAGTTTCTGGAAGTTCAGGGCTCAGTGCTGGATGAACAATAAAGACCACACAATGTCTGGCTGCTCAAAATCCTAAAATTCTGAATTATAAAGAAAATGGTAAAAATATATATCTGATATATTAACAGGAATAGAATTTTATAGTAATCATTTCTCAGCGCTGCAGCAATTACTTATTTAAGAAAAAAATCACTGGAAACTTTCCACGATAAGCTCAATTGTTTAGAGTCAAAAAAGATGCTTAAGTGACACCTGAAGGAATAAATATCCCAAATGAAGTGTGTGGATTGTATGCACATTGTTATGGCTGACAAAGTATTCAACTGTGCAGATGATACTACTGGTGCCTGCCTAACTGCCTTCCCTGTACCTGCCTGCCCCACCCCTAGCCTTAAATTCAGTGAGAATTTTGATTCTGTTCACTTGGGTCCCGGAGCTATGTCTGCAGGGAGAGAATATTACCCACTCTGTACCGCTAGCCTGGGCTGGCCCTCAAGCCATGGATCAACATTGCACTCTACTACCCCTGGTGATATCATTCCCAACTACTGGTTTAGGAATGGACATAAACAGCATTCCACTCATTGAAAGAGCTGTGGATCTAAGAGAAACTTCTGTGAATGACACACACACACACACACACAGAGGGAGGAACGAAGGGAAAGAGAGAAGTGCTAGAAAGGAGACATGTAACTTCTCATGTGAGTGTCATCCTGAGACCCTGAGGACAGCCAGCCTACGAGACAAGTCCAAGCTGTCACACTGAGAAGGGAAGAATTGAATGTAGGTTTTTGATGATGCTACTGAGGCCTCCAGTTAACAGTCTCTAAAATTACCCTACTTCAGGACTTATTATGTAGATAATAAATGTTCTTTCTATTCAAGCCATTTTCGGTTGATTTTTCATTACCTGAAACTGAAAGCATCCTAATGGACGAGCATTATAAGGGACTTCAACCATGATTTTGTGATCATGGAACACTTACGAAACTTGATGACATATGATGCCACAAAGTAAGCCTCAAGTCAAAAGAAGATTAATTACAAGGATCACAGCCTCTGAAGATAATGCAATAAAAACTGAAATTCAGGACAAAAATACAAACCAAAAATAGCTAAAGAAGGGAAATATTTTTTAAATCCTCCAGTAATACGAAAGCATGTCTCAAAGAGGCCAAACAAGCAATTATAAAATCTTTAGACAATAATGACAGTAAGGACGCTGCATATCAAGAAAAGAAGTTAAAGAAAAAACACAGAAAAAGGAAAGAAAAAAGCAAATAAACCCAGATGTATAATTAGAGGAAAAGACACAGCATAAAACTTGGGGGGTGGCAAGGGGAACGGGAGGCAGAAAACAAATTAGTCATTCAATTAAAGGCATCAGAAAACACACAGCAACAGGAAAGTAAAGATAAAAGGTAAACAGATGAATCTGGACAAGAGTTGAATTGAAAAATTAGACCAAGAGACTTCTTTGAAAGGTATGGGAGAGGCCGGGCGCGGTGGCTCAAGCCTGTAATCCCAGCACTTTGGGAGGCCGAGGCGGGTGGATCACAAGGTCAGGAGATCGAGACTATCCTGGCTAACATGGTGAAACCCCGTCTCTACTAAAAATACAAAAAACTAGCCGGGCGTGGTAGCGGGCACCTGTAGTCCCAGCTACTTGGGAGGCTGAGGCGGGAGAATGGCGTGAACCCGGGGGGCGGAGCTTGCAGTGAGCCGAGATCGCGCCACTGCACTCCAGCCTGGGAGACACAGTGAGACTCCGTCTCAAAAAAAAAAAAAAAAAAAAAAGAAAAAAAAAAAGAAAGGTATGGGGGAGACAAGCCTCTAGTCTAGTAAGAATTACAGAAAATACAAATTGCAAAAGTAGGAGTAAGCAAAATGTGCAGCAACAGTACCACAGACACAGATGCTACAAACACTTAAAAGAGCATTACATTAATAAACTTGAATACCTTACCTATTTTTCATTATCAACCCCCAAAGGAACCTTCCTTGCTCAACACCCTGCGCTTGTAAATTAACTGCTAAGGCATGATTTTGTTGGGCAGAGCTTTGGAGAGCCACAAGACATTGTAATTTCTTTTTTTTTTTTCTTTCTTTTTTTTTTTTCTTTTTTTGAGATGGGGTCTTGCTCTGTTGCCCAGGCTGCAATGCAGTGGCATGATCACAGTTCACTGCAGTTTCAACTTTCTGGGCTCAACTGATCCTCCCACCTCAGTCTTCCAAACAGCTGGGACTACAGGTGCGTGCTACCCTGCCCAGCTAATTTTTTGGGGTTTTGTTGTTTGTTTGTTTGTTTGTTTTTGGTAGCAACAGGGCTTCACCATGCCCAAGCTGGTCTTGAACTCCTGGGCTCAAGTGATCTCTTCGCCTTGGCCTCCTAAAGTGCTGGGATGACTAGAATGAGCCGCCATTGTAATTTCTAAGAATTTTTTTTTTTTTGCCTCCCCCAACCCAAACCGATTTTCACAATATTGTCCTTGTTGAGAATGCAAGCATTAATGTTAAGTATGATGTTTTAGAAAAATAAGGATTTTCCACAGTAATTCAAAAGGGACAATACCAGAAATACCAAAACAATGGGTAATGTTGTGTTATTTTCAACAAATTTCTACCCAAAAGGTTAACAGACATAGACGATATTACATAAACTTAATATCTAAATTTCAGAGTGTCATAAGGCTTATGCTGACCAGGAGCTGGCAGACTAAGACCAGTGGGCCAATTCTAGCCTGCCACATGTTTTTATCAACAAAATGTTACTGGAACAGAGCTGTACTTGCATTTACATATTGTGTAAGGCTACTTTCACAACACAATGGCAGAGTTGAGTGGCTTTGACAGAAGCCACCTGGCCCTTTACAAGAAAAAATTGCCAACCTCTGTTCCAGACCATAAAAAGATAGCTAATACAATCTTAGCAAAGCAAATGTAACCTTTATGCACTTAATAATAGTTTTAATATTTTTAAAGATAAAGAGAAACTGGTAGAGAATGAGAGTTAAGAGAGGCAGAGAGTAATGTACCCTCTTATCAAACATGTGGAATGTTCATAAAAATTACCAAGTATTAGGACAAAAGGATATATTTACACATTCAAAAAATGTAAGTCTTCCAAATCTTTTAAAATAAATGTAATAGGATAAAATCAAAACGTGGCTAAAAACTACTATCTCTACATCTACCTACTTACTGAAATTTAACACCTTACTTGTGCTTTGGGATGAAGAAAGAAAACTGATAGAAAAATTTCCACTTTCATCACCCATACATAACAATTAAAGCTTATAAAATGAAGACTGAGAAACAGCCACAGCAGGGTCAGAAAAAATCATAGCATAAAATGCATTTACCAGAAAATACAAGAGATCGAAAATAAGTAAACTTAGTTTATAACTTAGAAAATTAGGGGAGAAAAAACAAAACCAAAGAGGAAAGTAGAATAAATTATTGGAGATAAAGGAAGAAATGAATTAGAAAATCAAACAAAAATACCAGGACATTTGAAACCCAGGTTCTTCGAAATGACCCACAAAACTGGCTAAGTTTTGCCAAGTCTAAGAAAAAAGAAAGAAGATCCAAATAAAGTACAACAGAAATGGAAAAGAAAACATAACTTCAGATATGAAAGATTTAAAATTTAACTCCATATAATTTTAATTAATATTAACAGCTAGGCAAAACAGATACTAGAGGAATGTTATAAAATTTGCATAAGAAAAAAGAAAACAAAAACAGACCAAATAACCATAGAAGAAATCAAAATTACAGGTAGTAACTCAGGGAAAAAAAAAAAAAAAGCACTAAGCATAGATGGTTTTAATAAAGAGTTTTTGAAATCTTTAAAAAGTAGATAAAACCAATATTATAAAAACTGTCCTAACAGGACAAAGAAAAAAATATATATATTTTTTTTTTGAGATGGAGTCTCGCTCTGTCGCCCAGGCTGGAGTGCAGTGGCCGGATCTCAGCTCACTGCAAGCTCCGCCTCCCGGGTTCACGCCATTCTCCTGCCTCAGCCTCCCGAGCAGCTGGGACTACAGGGGCCCGCCACCTCGCCCGGCTAGTTTTTTTTGTTTTGTTTTGTTTTGTTTTTTGTATTTTTTAGTAGAGACGGGGTTTCACCGTGTTAGCCAGGATGGTCTCCATCTCCTGACCTCGTGATCCGCCCACCTCGGCCTCCCAAAGTGCTGGGATTACAAGCTTGAGCCACCGCGCCCGGCCAGAAAAATATTTTTTAAAAACCTAAGACATTTTGGAAAGCCACCCTAGTTGGATTCATAGATACAGTAAGAAAACACACTTAAGTGGGAATAGCACTTATGAATACAGATGGAACACTTTTAAATATAGTATTTTAAAGTTTAAAAATTACCAGAAAGGTGGAGCAAGATGGCTTAAAAAAAAACAAAACAAAACACAAAACTCTCCAAAGTTTATCCCCTCCGCACAAACGTCAAAATGAACAACTACCAAGAAAGCATTTTCATAACAGCTAAAAATCAAATGGGAGATCACAGGACCTGGGTTTAGCCTAACAAGAAAAGACGCATTTAAGGGGTAGGAAGGACAGTCTCACATTACCTACAACCTGGTACCTCATCCCCAGGCAGCACAGCCTGGAGAGAAAAACACGTATGCTTGGGGTAGGGAGAGCACAGTGAGTGTGGGACTTGGCACTGGAACTCGGTGCCAGCCCTACCACAGTGGAACCCAGCACTGAACTCAACTCAATAGCAAATAAGCAAATAATCTGATTTTTAAATGGGCAAAATATCTGAAGAGACATTTCTCAAAAGAAGACCTGCAGATGGCCACCATGTCTAAGGAAAAAATGCTCAGTATCACTAATCATTAAGAAATGCAAATCAAAACCACAGTGAGATTTCATCTCACCCCAGATAGGATAGCTATTATCAAAAAGACAGAAGATAACAAACGCTGGCTAGGATGCAGAGAAAAAGAATGCTCATCCGCTCTTGGTGAGAATGTAAATTGGTAGAACTATTATGGAAAACAGTATGGAGGTTCCTCCGGAAACTGAAAAAAGAACTGCCATATGATCTAGCAATTCCGCTGCTGGGTATATACCCAAAAGAAATGAAATTAGTCTATCAAATAGATGACCTGCAGTCCCATGTTTACTACAGCTCCATTCACAATAAATGATAAATGTTTGAGGTGACAGATATCCCAATTACCCTGATTTATTACACATTGTATGCATATATAAAAAGATCACATGTACCCCATAAATATGTCCAACTATTATGTATCAGTTAAAAACTAAAAACACATTTTAAAATGTTAGCCAAGTATTGTGGCCATGTAGAGCTTATCCAAGGTATATATAAACATTTTAATGATAAAGAGGAGAAAAAAGCAATGTTCCAATGAATTTACTGTAGTAATGTATTAAAGGAGAAACATCATGTGACTATCAGAGACTGAAATAAATACCATCTACTACTACTCAACACCCATTTCCAACAAAAATGCTGAGCAAGTTCTGATAAAAGGTATGTATCAGAAATTTAGAGAAAATATTACATTTAATGGTAAAATATTAGAAGCACCCATTAAAATGAAGAAGAAAACAAGGATATCTGTCAAGATACAGAATCAAGCTAAATGCTCATCAACAGATGAATGGACAAACAAAATATGTTATGTATCTACAAAGGAAGACTATTCAGCCACTGAAAAAATGAAATGCTCTCATTTGCAGCAACACGTTGAGAACTGGAGGGCGTTCAGTGAAAGGCGTCAGGCACAGAAAGACAAATATCCCGTGTTCTCACTCACATGTAAGCACTAAAAAAACTGACCTTGTGGAGGTAGTGAGTGAAACAGTGTTTCCCAGAGGTTAGGAAGGGCAGGGGAGAGCAGAGGGTGAGGAGAGGTTGGTTAATGGGTACAAAACTACAGGTAGAAGGAAGGAGTAAGTTCTAGTGTTCAGTAGCACTAGCAGGAGACTATCGTTAATGATTGTACAGTTAACCCTTCAACAACACTGGTTTGAACGGCCAGGATCCACTTATACAAAGATATTTTTCCAACCAAACTGAAAATATAGCCGTTCCTCGGTCTACATGGGGAACTGGTTCCAGGACCCTTATGTTTACTGAAATCCTCACGTATTCATGTCCCGAAGTCAGCCCCCATACATGTAGGTTTCGCATCCAGGGAATACGTATTTTCGATCCATGTTTGGTTGGAAAAAAAAGTGTGTATAAATGGACCCATGCAGTTCAAACCGTACAAAACTGTACAGTATTCGACAGATGTGAATTCGTGGATACAGAGGGTCAATTTTCTATCTGTGGGTTTGACAAGAAAAACTGTGGACTGGAGCATGCTTCAATTTTGGTTATACAGGCAGCCCTGGAACCAACCCCTCACATATACTGAAGTAAGATTATATTTTTTCAATAGCTGCGAGAGAGTATTTGGAGTATCCCCAACATAAAGAAATAATGAATGTTTGAGGTGACAGATATCCCAATTACCCTGATTTATTACACATTGTATGCATATATAAAAAGATCACATGTACCTCATAAATATGTCCAACTACTATGTATCAGTTAAAAACTAAAAACACATTTTAAAATGTTAGCCAAGTATTATGGCCATGTAGAGCTTATCTAAGATATATATAAACATTTTAATGATAAAGAGGAGAAAAAAGAAACGTTCCAATGAATTTACTGTAGTAATGTATTAAAGGAGAAACATCATGTGACTATCAGAGACTGAAATAAATATTATCTAATACTACTCAACACCCATTCCTAACAAAAATGCTTAGCAAATTCTGATAAAAGGTATGTATCAGAAATTTAGAGAAAATATTACATTTAATGGTAAAATATTAGAAGCACCCATTAAAATGAAGAAGAAAACAAGGATATCTGTTCCACTTGTTCAAATCCCGCATTGTAGTGGTTCAGGGATTGCAATAAGATAAAAATGTAGAGACAGAAATATTCACAAGGAAATGATCATCGCAGTTCACAAACAATATGAGTATTCACCTAGAAAATCAGAGGCAATCAGAAAAAATAAGGGATTTTGGCAAGGGGACAACGTACAAGGTGAACACAAAACTCAACAGCTTTTTTATACCTTCAAAAGAGCCAGTTTAAGCATTTAATAGGAAAAAGCAACATAAACGGAAAAGTGGGTATAAAACTAAAAAAAGTGGCAAGATCTTTAGGAAGACAACTATAAAACTTTACTAAAGGACATAAAAGCAGCCTGAATAAATGAAAAGATATACCTTGTTCAGAAATGCTAGGACTCAATATTGTAAAGATGTCAGTTTTTAACAAAGTAATCTGTAAAGGTAACCCCTATCCTAATCAAATTTCAAACATGATTTTTCAGGAACTTGACAAGCTAATCCTAAAACCCCATAAAATATGTAAGAAAACTTCTAAAAAGAACAATGAAAAAAATCTGAATATTTTTAAATGTTTACAATACGAAAACAGTGTTATGTTAATTAAAATGGTGTGATATTAACAAAGCAAGAGAAATCAATGAATAGGAGAGAATTATAAAGCCTTGAAATCATCATCGTTGTCATCAGCATCATCACAGCTAACATTTACTTAGCACTTATTACGTGTCAGGCAATTTTCTAAGCTAGTTACACAGATTAGTTCATAATCGAGATTACGTTTTATCTCCTGTGAGTTGCCTGATAATCCTTTACCTGTTTTCCTGTTTGGTTGCCTTCAGTAATGCTTTGAATATTGGGTAGAAGCTGCTTTCCCCCAGAGAGGAGTTGTATTTGTTTTCGCCAGTTGCCTGGGTACACAACTACTTGAAGACCCCGTTAAATTGTTTGCTGGAGGTTGTTTTGGACCTCCCCAGCAGGATAGCAGGAATGTGCAGGGAAGACCTGTGGGAGGCCCTCTGGTGGTCATCCATTCTCAGAGAAGCGCTTTCCTTGCTACCCCAATGAGTTAAGGCTTGTTTCCTTCTCTTCTACAGAGATTTCTTTCTCATTCAGCTTTTACACTACGGACTTCAGGGTTCCAACTTTATTCAGCGACCTCTTCGGAGCTTCCCACTTTGTAAAACCAATAGGCTTTATTGCCTGTCTCTGGAGTCCCATGCAACCATCAAAGCAGATGCTCCCGGCCCTTGAGTTCAGAAAGGTGGTGAAGGCAGACTAAGAGCTCCCTGCCTTCCCTAGAGTCTGGCTTGCCCTTTTTCACCCTGCCAATTCCTTCTTCTCTTGCCTGGCCAGAAATATATTTTCAATCGTTTTTTAAATCTCTCCTCTAATATTTTTAATTGTTGTTAGTAGGTAGGTAGTTTAAGGTATCTGATCGGTCAATAGACCATAAAACTATGTCTTTTGTTTTGTTTTTGTTTTGAGTCGGAGTCTCGCTCTGTGCCCCAGGCTGGAGTGCAGTGGTGCGATCTCGGCTCACTGCAAGCTCCGCCCCCTGGGTTCACGCCATTCTCTCCTGCCTCAGCCTCCCAAGTAGCTGGGACTACAGGCGCCCGCTACCACGCCCGGCTAATTTTCTTGTATTTTTAGTAGAGACGGGGTTTCACCGTGTTAGCCAGGATGGTCTCGATCTCCTGACCTCGTGATCCGCCCGCCTCGGCCTCCCTAAGTGCTGGGATTACAGGCTTGAGCCACCGCGCCCGGCCAAAACTATGTCTTTTTTACACACCAGTATTACCCTACTTTATTCCTATAGCTTTACAATGTCTGGTAGGATATGTCCCTGCACATCACTTTTGCATGGCTTGCCTTTGTTTAATAGATGTTTGACATTTTTATATGTTTTGATTATTAATCCTTTATTATATTTTTTTCAAGCTTTGCTTTTTGATGTGAGGGAGGGCTTTAATAATTCATTTCCACAAAGGATGGCTGATTTGATTAAGCGTTCCTTTCTCACTGTATCAGTCAGAGTGCTGGCAGAAAACAGACTGTGCAATCAAACAGGGATAATTTGGGAAGCGTTTAATAAAGGGAACTTCACAAAAGATAGGACAGTTTAGTAAAACTGAAAGAATAATGCCATGCCCTGGAGCAAATGACAACTGCTGTTTCCACCCCTAGGCCTTAAGGCATAAGAGCAGGGAAGCAGAAACTAGATGCTGAGAGGACTGAGTGAACAGGGCCCCTGACAGGAGCTGTGACCTTTCCCAAGGGGCACCGTGAGCCCTGCGGTAACCCTGTACAAAGGGAGGGCTTGTATGTGGGGAGGAACGGTGGTTCAAGGGTCAGAATAAATACCTTGACCTAATTCTTTGCCCTCGTTTCTCACTGGCTGGACTCAGTTGGTAGCCACAAGGCAGGAGGCTCACTAACAGTCCTAAGAGGTCAGCTTCTGGAAGCATAGAACAGTGTGCAGAAGGCATATCTAGAGGACTACATGGAAGATACTGGCACGTCCTTGACTGACATTCTGCCTTTTTTTAATCTACCAAACTTGATCAATGAAACTGCACCAGGACAATATGCGGTTAACTACAGTCAGATAAACAGAGTTCAAGTCCAGCTTCTGCCACGCACTAATTGTGTGATCTTGAACAAGTTACTTAACCCTCTGTGTCTTAGTTTTCTCAACTGCAAAGTGGAATAAAAATACCTACTGTAAAGGATTATTGCCCAAAAACAACTTTTTTAAGTTGCCTCTTAAAATTTTTTTAAGTGAAATAGTTTTAAAAAGTGAAAGGACAAAATAAACTGGTAAAAATAATTCAAATGATTCCAAATGTATTAGTAATCATAGTAAGTATAACTCTTGGAAATTCTGATTTAAAACAAGTATTGTCAGAATAGGTAAAAAATTCAAAATCTATATACATAATGCACATACATAATGCTTACCAGAGACACACTTAAAACACAAGGATACCGAAACAAAGAAGGTTAAAAGAAGGAAGAAAGATGTACCAGAGAAACACTAACAGGAAGTTCGATGCCAGCGTCACTGGGCTACAACCAGCAAAGCTGCATTTCTTTCCAGAAGCTCTAGAGATGAATCCATTTCCTCACCTTTTCAAGTTTCTAGAGGCTCCCCGCATTCTTTGACTCATAGCCCCTGTCAACATAAAATAAACAAGAGACTGGCTTTCCAAAACAGTTCATTCAGGAATAGCAGGGGACTACAATCCATATGCACGCTACGGCAGACCCATAGGTATATCCAAACAGACTGAGACAAGAGAAGCTTTTAAAAGGAAAAAATGAGAAGTCCACATGAGCTATCCTGAAACAAAGCTCCCTGGTTACGGGGCTTGTTGTAGGGGCTGGCATGAGGCAAGTGTCCGTGAGTAGGCAGCTTATCGGGAACACTGAAGTTCTTCCAGTAGTCCCTACATGAGCGTATGTGCACAAGGCAGGCAGTTTATCGGGACCACTGAAGTTCTTGCAGCAATCCCTACATGAGCGTATGTGCATGAGGCAGGCAGCTTATCGGGAACACTGAAGTTCTTCCAGTAGTTCCTACGTGAGCGTATGTGCACAAGGGTGCCTTCTTCATGGCCTCGCGGCTCCGTTTCCATAGGTTTTCACATGAGTCACTGTGTGTTGATAACGCTAACTTTCACGCCCCCTTCCATCTTCACAGCCAGCAATGACTGGCTGAATCCTTCTCATGTCACAGCACTGTTCTTCTTTTGCCTACTTCTTTCACATTTAGGACTCTTGTGATTACACTGGACCCACCTGGATAATCCAAGATTATTTTAAAGGAAATGATTAGCAAACTTAATTCCTTCCGCTACCTTAATTCCCCTTGCCATGTAAAGGCACATATTCACAGGTTCTAACGGTTGGGATGCAGACATCTTTATTTTGGGCATGGACAGGTGAGGGGGGCATTATTCTGCCTACCACAGTACCTAATAACATAGCTTCAAGGCATATAAGGAAAAAAATTTAAGAACTAGGATAAAAAATTGGAGGTCTATCATTTAATGAATTTTTTCTTTTGAGATGGACTCTCGCTCTGTTGCCCAGGGCAGAGTGCGGTGGCACGATCTCAGTGCACTGCAACCTCTGCCTCCCGGTTTCAAGCGATTCTACTGCCTCAACTTCCCGAATAGCTGGGACTACAGGCACATGCCACCATGCCCAGCTAAATTTTGTATTTTTAGTAGAAATGGAGTTTCACTCTGTTGGCCAGGCTGGTCTCGAACTCCTGACCTCGTGATCTGCCCACCTCAACCTCCCAAAGTGCCAGTATTACAGGCGTGAGCCACCACGCCTGGCCTTAATGAAGCAGTGTTAACATTTCTCAGTAATTGCTAAATAATCAAATCAAAAACAATCATTAACTATATTGACGATTTAGAAAATATGATTAACAGATATTTTTAGAGCCCTGTATCCAACAGTTGGACAATAGATACTCTTTTATTTTATTTTTTTTTGAGACAGAGTCTTGCTCTGTCACCCAGGCTGGAGTGCAGTGGCATGATCTTGGCTCACTGCAACCTCCACCTCCTGGGTTCAAGTGATTCTCCTGCCTCAGCCTCCCAAATAGCTGGGACTACAGGCATGTACCACCATGCCCGGCTAATTTTTGTATTTTTGGTAGAGATGGGGTTTCATCATGTTGGCCAAGCTAGTCTGGAACTCCTGACCTCAAGTGATCCGCCCGCCTCGGCCTCCCAAAGTGCTGGCATTACAGGTGTGAGTCACCACACCTGGCCTCGACAATAGATATTCTTATGCAAATGTGAAACACTTATGAAAAGTGACTACATACTGGGCCATAAAGTCAGTCTCAACAAGTTCTAAACAATCAGTTTAATACACCTCAAGTCCTCAAAGCACAATGCAATTAAGTTAGAAATCAGTATTTCAAAAAACATTACAACATTTTTCACATAAAAACACATTCCTAATTAATTCACTGATTAAAGAAGAAATCATAAAGCTACAGTATACAGGAAAAATAACAAAAACACCATTTATCAGAACTAAGTAGCAAGTGATTAGAAAAAAAGTATAAATTTAAATGTTTAAATGATAAAAGAATATAGGCTGAAAATGAAAAGGCTAAGCATCAAATTTAACAATCAGGAAAGGAATGACAGTATAAACATGAATCAGGTAGAATCAAGGAAATTAATAGAGCAAAAATAAATACATTAACAAAGATTCAGTAACAAAACCTTTGATTCTTTGGAAAGTCTAATAAAATCAACAAACCTCCAGCAACATTGATCAAAAACAAAGAAAAAGGCCCACACAAATGCAAACAGACTTACAGATACACATAAAATTTGTAATAACTGAATATTCAACTTTATTTTTAAAGTTGAATACGTTTAAAGAGAATATGTAAATATGATACTCCTAGGTTATTTTTCTAATAATTACCATAGTGGTGTTTTTAAAACTTTTCCCCAAATTGAAAAATAAAAAAATGAAGATCTCATTTATAAGAGCAATAATAACATATAATGCCTAAAATACATTAAAAGGGATGGAGTAAATCTATCTCAAAAAAGATGTCAACACTCTCATCATTTATAAAATTTATAAACTTCTAATCAAAACTTCAAGAAGTTATTTCGTAATGAGAGGAGCCAGGCACATTCCTCAGCCCCGGGCTCAAAACAAACAAGCCCAGTACAAACACATCCCATCCTCCCATCCCACCACATATCTCTCAAACTTCCTGAGCCCAGTACAAACACATCCCATCCTCCCATCCCACCACATATCTCTCAAACTTCCTGAGCCCAGTACAAACACCACCTGGAAGGTCTCCGATAAGGAGACAGCCGTTCAAGGTTTTACTGAAAGCGCGGGAACCGAAAGAATTCCTTTGTTCCCCTGTAACTTTTGGGCTATAAAAAAGCAAGCACTCGCATTGTTCGGGGCCCTCTTGTATGCTGTGTAATGGAGGGACCAGGTTCGAACTTGTCATAAAGATCCTTGCCGCTTGGCTTTGACTCTGGACTCTGGTGATCTTGTTTGGGGAACAGAGGGTCTGGGCATAACAGTAAAACATAAAATAACTCCAAAATTAATCCCAAAAAATAAAGGAGAGGTAATGGCCATTAAACTTCAGGAAAATAATGAGGGATATTTTCCCTGAAAAACATTAAAATGTATTACAAAAGGATAATACTTTAAAATTTTTTACTGATACAGTGATTGAAAGACAGATTCGTGGAACAAAACGGAAAATTCACCAACAGCCTAAAAGTTTCCTAAGGAGTATGTTTCAAATCAATAGGAAGGATATAATTCAATACATATAGGAAACTGTTTAGGAAAAAAAGTAAAGGCAGATCTCTCAAAACACTGTAAGAATTCAAATACCTGTGAAATGAACAAATGAGTAAGAAGAAATACAGATAAAATTTCCATCCAATTTCTCATGATACACTTTATATATAAAAACCATGAAGCAGGCCGGGTGTGGTACCTCACGCCTGTAATCCCAGTGCTTCGGGAGTCTGAGGCAGGAGGTTCGCTTGAAGCTAGAGGTTCGGGGGGGGGGGGCCAGCCTGGACAACATAGTGAGACTCCATATCTCCACAAAAAAATAAAAATTAGCTGGGTGTGGTAGCGTGTACTGAAGTCCCAGCCACTAAGGAGGCTGAGGCAGGAGGATCCCTTAAGCCCAAGAGTCTGAGGTTGCAGTGAACTATGATTGCACCACTGCACTCCAGCCTGGTGGACAGAGTGAGACCCCCATCTCTTTATACAAAGAAAAAAAAAAGAAAAATAAAAAAAAGGAACAAAGAAAACCATAGGCCGAGCATGGTGGCTTACATGTGTAATCCCAACATTTTTGGAGGCCAAAGTGGATCACCTGAGGTCAGGAGTTCAAGACGAGCCTGGCCAACATAGTGAAACCCCAGCTCTACTAAAAATACAAAAATTCACCAGTTGTGGTGGTACATGCCTGTAATCCCAGCTACTCAGGAGGCTGAGGCAGGAGAAATGCTTGAACCCAGGAGGTAAAGATTGTACTGAGCCAAGATCACGCCACTGCACTCCAGCCTGAACAACAGAGCGAGACTGACCAAAAAAAAAAAAAAAGATAAAACTGTAAAGCAAAAGTGAAGGGTTAGGATATTTCAAGTTGCAAATAGGAAATCTCAACTAGCTTAAACAAGTAATTTAATGGCTCATGTAATTCCAAAGTACAGAGGAAGGTCACAATCAGACTCATTTGATCAGTCTTGTTCCATTTCTCTGCCATTCCCTCAAATCTGCCCTCTTTTTGCACATGCTACCTTCTTCAGCCATATGGCTTCCATCACGCCTACAGAGTCTCCGTCCTTAGGCCTGCATGCCTCACCAGTTAGAGAAGAGTTCCTCTTTCCCCACCTACTGCCAAAAGTCCTAGTTATACACCCATCTTTTAATAGTCACGAATACCACCCACTAGTTAGATTAGGCCTGAGTTCTCAGCCAGCGGCCTTGCTGGGTATATGACTAGGGTCAATTGTTGAGCCTGGGGATGAGGTCATCCAAACCAAACTACAGCCCCAGTCAATGGTTACAGAGAAAAAAATTTGAGGTTGGAAAAGTTCACTACAGAGCAACTGACAGAATTAACTATATAAAAATACTAAATTTCAACATGTAAAACAAATCTACCATTGACAAAAGCAAAAGACAATGGCATAGGTAGAAAACACATATGTATTCCGAAACAAAATAATGGTAAAGGCCCATATGACCCCAAACTTTTTGGTAATAAGGTATTAGAAGATTTCACTAAGTTGTACCATTTGGCAGAAATGTGGAAATAGATTACAATGAGAACAATGGTATACTAATCCAGGAAAAAGTAATGTCTGGTTAAAGGAAAAGAAATACTGGAACTACCACTCACCATTTGTTGAAAACAGCCCTAGTAGTGTTGGATGCAGCCAGGAGTGGTAATGGCAACTGAAGAATACTGTCTACATATAAACAGCAAATAGCTGTGGGTCATGGAATCCTGTGTAACATTCAAGTCACTGGCATTAAAGAAAGCCATAAGAGGTGAAAGCAGATCACAACAGTAAGATCACAGGAACAGTTTTCATAAGCATATCATACCTTTTAGGAAGCTCTCCAAAACCTTTCATGAGTGAAACAGAATATAAATAAAATTAGTCACTTAATCTAAAAGTGAGAGAAATTGCTTGAAAATAGGTTTTAAATTGATTTTTTAAATATGGGTTTAAAAATATAGACTTTTTGATGATGAATAGGAAAAGTTTTAATTACCAAAAGATAATAAGCAGGAAGCATAAACAGCATTTAAAACTAAATTAAAGCGACTAAATGCTGATAGAATTTTAAAGGGAAAGTCAAAACGTTTAATTAATGGTTTGGGCAGGAATCACATGGAGCACTGAATAAGAAGTACCGCATGATGCTAGAGAGAGTCACAGAGGCAGTGCAGGTGATTTTTTAATGCAGATCCACTAGGAAACCGGGCATCTGTGGAAGACTATCTTGTACACATATAATATACTTCAGTCTTCTGAGTCAGTGATTCATAAATCTTGACTTGAGAGTTAAGTAAATTTCTTTACTTGTAATACTATTCTCCCCTGGACTTTCATCCGGAGGGGAAAACCTGGCCATAACATAATCATGTCATTTGATTTTCAAACAATCCAAGAGAAATAATTGCTTTCCAATGAAACATCAATAATCACAATGAATTTCACAATTAGAAAAGAAGTTAGAAGGAAAAGTAAAGTAGGATGTGAAGCATCTCCTTTGTCCTGCTAGATTTCTGCCGAACCAAGTCATCACAGCGCCGAGTGGGAGAGACGTGCTCCAAGGGAGGAAACGCGAGGGGGCTCAAAGGAGGAAGACTGGAGAATGAGCTGCTGTGAGCCAGAGCGAATAGGTGGAGCAGTAAAGGGGCAGGGCTGGGGAGGGCGCCAGAGAGCGGGAAGCAGCACTTCCAGACATAGGGGAGAACAAGTATCCAGGGAAGAGTCAGGCCTTGAAGACTACAGGAAGCAGCTGACACCAAAGAGCAGGAGGGAGAGTTCAGGTTCTGGACCCTGGAACTAACTAGGCATCAGCTTTTACAGAAGGGAAAAAATGGAACAAGAGGAAGGAATCGAAGAGCTTTAAGCAAGAGGATGTCATGATTAAATGTGTTTTAAAATTGTCATCCTGGTTGCCATGTGGAGAATGGACTGGAGAGTATCAAGTGAATGCAGGGAAATCAGTTAGGATGTTACAATGGGCCAGGGCTGGGCACGGTGGCTCACACCTGCAACCCCAGAACTTTTTGGGAGGCCAGGAGGGAGGTTCACTTGAGCCCAGGAGATCAATACCAGCTTGGACAACATAAGGAGACCCTGTCTCTACAAAAATTAAAAGATTAGCCAGGTATGATGGTGCACACCTATATAGTCCCTACCACAGAAGAGGTTGCGGTGGGAAGATCGCTTGAACCCAGGAGTTCCAGGCTGCAGTGAGATATGATCATGCCACTGCACTGTAGCCTGGGTGGGGTGACAGAGTAAGACCCTATCTCAAAAAGTAAAAATAGAAACAATGACCCAGGTGCAAGACAGCAATAGTTTGAATTAATATGATGATATTAGAGGTGGAAAGACATGGATGGGTTACAGAGAAATGCCGGAAGTAGAGGTGGCAGGACAGTAATGGGTAAGACACAAAGTGTAAGGGAGAGGCAAATGTGCAATGTGATAGAAGACTGTTAAAGGAATTAAAGAACATTAAACAGGTCAAGGGTAGGCAAAGGGGCTGGAGGGAGACTGAGTGGTGAGATACTGGGGTTGGTACTGGACAGGAGGGATGTGAGGTGTCTTTAAAACATCTGGTAGAGATGGCCGGGGGCGGTGGCTCACACCTGTAATCCCAGTACTTTGGGAGGCCGAGGCGGGCGGACAACGAGGTCAAGAGATCAAGACCATCCTGGCCAACATGGTGAAACCCCGTCTCTACTAAAAACATAAAAATTAGCTGGGCATGGTGGCATGCATCTGTAGTCCTAGCTACTTGGGAGGCTGAGGCAGGAGAATTGCTTGAACCCGGGAGGCAGAGGTTGTAGTGAGCCAAGATTGTGCGACTGCACTCCAGCCAAGGCAACAGAGAAAGACACGGTCTAAAAAACAAAAAACAAACAAACAAACAAAAAAAACATCTGGTAGAGATGGCCGGGCACAATGGCTCACACCTGTAATCCCAGCACTCTGGGAGGCCGAGGCGGGCGGACAACAAAGTCAAGAGATAGAGACCATCCTGGCCAATATGATGAAACACCGTCTCTACTAAAAATACAAAAATTAGCTGGGCGTGGTGGCGCGCACCTGTAATCCCAGCTACGTGGGAGGCTGAGGCAGGAGAATTTTTTGAACCTGGGAGGCAGGCCAGGCGCGGTGGCTCAAGCCTGTAATCCCAGCACTTTGGGAGGCCGAGACGGGCGGATCACGAGGTCAGGAGATCGAGACCATCCTGGTTAATACGGTGAAACCCCGTCTCTACTGAAAAGTACAAAAAACTAGCCGGGCGAGGTGGCGGGCGCCTGTAGTCCCAGCTACTTGGGAGGCTGAGGCAGGAGAATGGCGTGAACCCGGGAGGCGGAGCTTGCAGTGAGCTGAGATCTGGCCACTGCACTCCAGCCTGGGCGACAGAGTGAGACTCCGTCTCAAAAAAAAAAAAAAAAAAAAAAAGAACCTGGGAGGCAGAGGTTGCAGTGAGCCGAGATGGCGCCACTGCACCCCAGCCTGAGCAACAGAGAGAGACACGGTCTCAAAAAAAATAAAAATTAAATTTAAAAAAAAAACGTGGTAGAGATGTCAAGTTGACAGGTAAAGGGACACTCACATGGTACCACGTAGCAGGCAGTTACCCTCATTTTACAGGTTAAAGATGGATGCCCAGAAATATCAAGGCATTTGAGGCTGAAAGGTTTGGTCTTTCAGCCCAAACTATTTGGGCTCCAAATCCACATTCCTTCCACAACCCTTCACTGCTATGGTAGCTGGGAACATATACAAATTTGGAGAGGAAAAAAAAAATTTTGTAAATACAGGCAGACAATACAGTGTTCTAAAAATTTCAGCTCATTTTTATCACGCTCCCTGAACATTATTATATATATTAACGTATTGTGGGAGCTAGGGCTCTGTGTAGGAAGCAGCAGCAAGAAGTAGAAGGAAGGTAACTAGAAAGATAAAATGGAAAAAATAATAATAATTTAAGATGTATTAGTAGCTGGACCCAGGAAATAAAAGGTAGTCATGAATAAAGCACATGGAAGCCAGGAGTAGAATTTAAAAGGCCTTTTTGGAGGTCATTTAGGACAGCCAACATCCCACTTACTGCAAGAGTCCAATCTAGAGGTTGCTCTCTCAGGGCTTAAAAGCTCCACAGAGCTACTGGTGTAAACCAGCCTACACTTTTGTTAATGCTATATAATTCCTAACAATGCACTAAACACACATCTACAGGGATTATTGAAGAAGTAAATTCATAAAGTATTTTAAAAGGTACAAGCCAAGTAATTATTGTAAGCATTTGAACACCACTTCACTCCTTGTTTTCTACATGTTCTCCTAATTGATTCCCTGGTTTGGGAAAGGATTTGGGGTGGAACCAGCTTTCTAAGAGGCAGTGTGTAGAGCGAAAGGCCTGGAGGAGGAAATTTGGGTTGGAGGTCCTGCTCCATTTACTCTAGTAAATTAGTTCACTGGTTTGCAGTTGTGTTTTCTCATCTTCAATCGGAGTCAATGCCGACCTTCCTCACAAGGCTGTTGGGACGCGCCAGTAAATGTGTACATATGAAAACAATTTCAAGATTATAAGGAGCCATGCAAATGTCATGATGCTGATGATGATGGCGGAAGAAGAGCAGCAAAAGGAAAATGGGGAAAAAGAAGAGGAAGGGAAAGGGTCAAATAACAGACCACTGGTCTGTATACAATGCCTTTCATTTTATTATGTTAGCAGTGCTTACTAGCTTCACCTCCTGCGGCCAACAACTCAGAAGGCCCTGACTGTTACCCCATGTTCCCATGCTGGTACTGTAAGCCAGACCTGAAACTATGGCAAGCAACTGGCTGTTACCCTGTGTTCTCATGCTGGTACTGCTCAGACCTGAACCTCCGGCAAGCACCTGGCTGTTACCCTGTGTTCTCATGCTGGTACTGTTAGCCAGACCTGAACCTCCGGCAAACACCTGGCTGTTACCCTGTGTTCTCATGCTGGTACTGTTCAGACCTGAACCTCCGGCAAACACCTGGCTATTACCCTGTGTTCTCATGCTGGTACTGTTAGCCAGACCTGAAACTCTGGCAAACACCTGGCTGTTACCCTGTGTTCTCATGGTGGTACTGTTAGCCAGACTGTACCTGGCTGTTACCCTGTGTTCTCATGCTGGCACTGTTCAGACCTGAAACTCCAGGACGTCACTGGTCTCAGTATCTTCAAATGCAAATTCAGTAACATAGGTTAAAGTTCTAAATTTTGAAAGTTTCATGGTGTTCCATAAAGTTTAATGAGATACTGATTTGTTTTAAAATTCAAAATGTAGCATCCTGTTTATTTCAGGCCTTGACATAGGGAAGTAATCATTTTTACCTAATGTAGAACCAGCCATTATCAGTTATAATTATTCTATTAAGATATACCCATAATAATCTCATAAATTTGTTCTTTTAAAACATACTTACACATTATCTTCATCATGTATTGTTTTCTACCTTTTTAGTTAGCCTTGTTCCTCTAATGAGATCATAAACCTCTTCAGGGAGGAAAAATTACTAATTTTTTTTCCATTTTCCTCACAGCACCTAATAGCGTACTGGGCATATATCAGAAGCACAATAAAATTGCACAAAATGAGTAATATATGGCAACTAAACTGTTATCTGTAACCCCTCCACAGCTAGTCAAAGGTATTACATAATTATAAAAGCACTATGGCTAAAGATGGAATTCTATGGACATCTAAAAAAACCAGAGATGCAAAACAATATTTACAATCCCTTCAGCCAAGAAAAAGTAATGGAGGGAACTATGCATTTACCAACCCAAAACACAGTGGGAAGGAGACACGGATAAAGGATAAGAAAGCACCTGCAAACAATCCCACAGCTACCATCTCATCAGCAAAAACACAAGAGGGTCATACAGATTACAAAAGTGAAAAAATGCTCAGGACCATAATGCATGATTCAAGTAAAAGTGACTATGGTTATGAATAACTTAAAGAGTTTGATTATTTTCAAGAGGAAAATAAACCTGTCCTCACAATCAAATGCAAAACACTTCAATATTTGTTTCGGAGAAAGTGCACGTTACAATGGAAGTTCAATGGATAAAGTCCCAAAGAGCGTTTTAAACTACTATAACCAGGGAAGTTTGAAGAACAGAAAAGCCGAGTGGACTATAAAAAGTAAAACCATACAAAGCTTACTTTGTTCTTAGCTAAGAAAAGTAGTATTTTGTCTGTTTCTTTACAATATTATCAGTCCTTCATCTTGAAAACAAGCTAAGCTGGCCTATGGATCTGAAGCTGACAACATTTCTTACTTACTTACTTCAAACATCTGAGTCAAACTGAAAACACAGTGTAAATACACAAAATTGAATTGCGTCTAAATGGTGTGAAGAATCAAAACTGACTGCTCATATGGCTAACTTTATTAATGACTCCTTAATTAGCAAGGTTTTAAGTACCTGAAGTTTGAGGATTAACACATATTAAAAATAATGGTGTGAAATAACCCAATTTACAATATCAGGAGATGATAATGATTTTGCAGAAAGAAATAAGTTTTAATAAAAATAATCTAGATTCCTAATACCACTTACTGACAATCACAGCTTTATATCATGCTAAAATTACATACTTATCTCCTCATTAGCAACTAATCTCACTTATTCCTCTTGCCAAACCAATTATAAGAAAATGTTCAGACTCAAAGGGATTAATAGGACACTTGGACCTCACTCAGTCTTCTCATGACTCGAGTAATTAGCAAGCACTTGCACATAAAATCCAAATAGTTTTCCTAAACTAATTAAGGAAATGAAGGACATCAAAATGTTATCAAATAATAGCAACTCATGTCCCATATACCAATAGTCCTCAAACAGATATAATAACTGTCAGATGCTGACACAATCTTGTTGGGCAACTCAGAAGTTAATTTGGGGTGTTTATAAGGAGGAGGAAAGAAAGGTAGTTGTTTATCAAATAAGCAAACTATGTGGCAAAGAAATATTTTATAGGTAATGCCTTGTATATTAAACAGCTTCTGGATTCTCCAACTCCTTAAGCACATAATACAAGGTGAGTAAATGATAATAGTAGAAATTTGCATTTATATGATATTTGCTTCTAAGCAGCTCAAAATGGAAAACGTAAGGCTAAGCTATTCTCTCAAAATTTGATAAAAAGCCTGGGATTTCAGAAAAGGAATTTGGAAAACTTGATTCTCCTGTTGGCACCCTATTTTCTGGGTCCTTTCAAGTAAACATTCATTTCAGAAATCCGACTATAACCCTTTTTAAGATTTTCCTTTTGTTTCCTGTCCTTTCATACCGCCAAAGTCATAATAAGTCTCCAGTGTACCCAGTTTAACCTCTCTCCCCAAAGTTTTCTTACTGACTGACCAAGAACCTCAAAGTAGATGTCTGTATATATTTTATTTTCTAAACTAACAGCTCATTAGCTATTCTTAGCTGTAACTCTTTAAAAGGTCAAAATAGTGTATCAGAAATTTAGTTTCATTGCAGATTTTATATTTCTATACCAAAACTCAAGGTGTTCATGAAATCTTTAAATAGTTGTACATGTTTTGAGGGTGGTACCTTGACTATCTCTGAGGCACATGGTATATCAGATCCTATACCTGTTAGGTTTGCTCCTAGTAAATAGTATAAACCCAGAGTTTGGCGGAAAATAAGCATTCTATACGTATTTGTTTAAAAAGAGGGAGGGAGGGAGGGAAGAAGGGAGAAAGGAGGTCGGCATATGGATCTTGGAAATTTCTAGTATATAGATTCAAACTAGACCAGCTGAAAATTCCTCCTGTGATGCTAGGCCCCAAAAAGACTGAGAACAAATGGACCCTCTCTAGTCTCTCCTCCACAGACCCTGCTAGTGTTAAATATGGAAAAATGAATGAAAAGCAGTTGCTTCTGGCCACTGATATTACTGCATGCATTTTGTGCCTCAGGTGAAATAAAAAATATTCCTTCATACTGGAAGCAAATCTCTGCAATCTATAACTTAGGATGAAACCACTAACCAGCATACTTATTTTCGTATGTCTTAATTCAGAGAAACACTTTACCTACCTAATCTAAAATCTTAGGAAGCATTTTCAATTTCTTTGAGAAAATGCCTGACAGATTTATTCTTAATCTCTCTTTAGATAAAGCTCTCTGAAGATCAAAGGGGCCTCACTAAGGCAGACGTGTTTTCTGTCAATGGCTAGGAAGGAAAAACAGACTTCAAGCAACTGCTCAGAGAATTCTTAAGTAATTAGACATTAGACAGAGAATACAAAGTCTTTACAAAGGTCAATGGATAAGGAAAAACTAGGCACACATACACAAAAACTTTCTTTGCAAAAACAACCTAGGAATAGGCCCTAACTGGAAAACTAAGTCACAATTAAGTAGACAAGCTCTCAGCAAATATTAAAAAACACTAAGAAGTATACATCACCTAACACTATTTACTGAAGGTCTTAATTTCTTCCGAGGAATTTCTTATTTATTTTTAAGAGACAAGGTCTTGCTGTCACCCAGGCTGGAGTACAGTGGCACAATGATGGCTCACTTCAGCCTTGAACTCCTGGGCTCAAGCAATCCTTTTGCCTCGGCCTTCCAAGTATCTGGGACCACAAGTGCACACCACCACACCTGACTAATGTTTCATTTGTTTTGTTTTTTTGTACAGAAAAGCCTTGCTTTGTTTCCCAGGCTGGTCTCGAACTTCTTGCTTGAAGCAATTCTCCCACCTTGGCCTCCCAAGGTGCTGGGGTTACAGGTGTGTCCTCTGGGGAATTTCTGATGGAATCACATAATTGACACAAAATTCGAAATTTCTAATCACAATAGAGACTCTGACTCTAAAAATAAATAAAATCAGCCAGTACATAATGACATGATCAGAAAAAAATTGGCCTTTAAGCCTAACAACATGTTGTTAATAAGAATATTTCATATGGTAACTTCAGCAATTAGGGAAAAGCCTAAATTGTGTTAAAAGTTGTAGGGGTCAGGGGAAACCTTCCCCCTTCACTTTCTGAAGGTTTGCTGAAAATTACTGACAAGAGGACAATGAATAGGAGAAATGGCATCCCAATTTATTAATGTGTACACACAGGCCTTCATAATGAAGACCCAAAGATACTGTGGAAATTGTCCATTTTTATGCTTAAGATTAACAAAGTATGGACAACACTGAAGAAATATGATTAAACAGAGACAGTATAATCTAATGCTAACAGACTGAGTTCAGAAAGCCAGCAGGATTCTTCCTGGCCTCTCTGGGCATGCATTCCTCCTTCCTCCTGGGTATACGGGAGGACGCTCTCAGGAATGAGGGTGTTATGACCTACAGTCAAACACCGTAGGTCAGACAATGTCCTTCTGGCTAGTTTTCACACAGAGAGGCAGACGAAAAGTGAGAGTAATACTTTTAGGCTTTATGGCTGGCTATGGGGAAAGGGGTTCTGGTTTCTATGACCTGCCTTGGGGAAGACAGATTCCAGTTTCTGTGGGTAGATTCGGGGGAGAATGGGACTGAGACAGGAGGGCAGGAGAAGGTCAGTGAAAGCCTTGCTTCTGAGGCCTTCATTTTGGGATATTTTCTGAGTCCCAACATAGTTAATAAAATCATATTAACCACTTTTTGTTTATATCATTTCAGAAAGCACATCACTGGACATGACAGAATCACGTTTCATTAGTAAAAGAAAATATTGTATAGTTATCTAGAAAAACACGAATAACAGATGCAGTAAGACTACAGGAATGTCAAACATATCTCTGAACTTTTCACAACTGAAATGAATGATTTCTCTCTGCTTTATATTTTCTCTCTGCTTTATTTTTTCCATTTTAAAATACTGAGATAAATAATCATTTCTTGGATAGATTACATTATAAATGTCTGAAGTGGAAAATGACTTAAAATCTTCATTAAAAAAACAAGACAACAATGATTACATCACCTATATATGACAATTAGAAAGCCAGAAAGTCTAAAAATTACATAAAAGCAAGATCTCTAATAAACTTGTGATGCATTTTCAGATTTCTCCAAGCATTGTTTCAGCAAACAAGCTAATACAGTCTAATGCTAAGGGAAAAAGACTACATTTTCATTTAGAGAACAAATTTTAATTGAACGCCATCCAATGTCAAATACTTTACTAAAAAAATTAAGTTTACCTTTAATTTTATCTCATTTTGTAATACAAAAAAACTATAGAAAGAAATCACAAATGAAGAAACTGGTTTTAAGGTTTAAACAAACTTTGTTCTTAAGAAAACTTAATAGCTACAAAAGATAAATTCCAACCTCTATCATACTTTAGTACAGACACTAACTTTAAAATAATTTACTATAATTATTAAATATCTAAAAAGCAAATCTATTCAGGTAGAGAAACATCTAGCTCATTTCTCCAAATACCAATTAAAATCCTGTTTTAATGGGTTATTGGTATATTTTTACTTTTTGTGTATTTTTTGTTTTTTTATTATACATTTTTGGTATCTTCTATATTTTTACATATACCAAAAGTACAGTGGCCAACAATTCTTTAACGCTGTGGGGCTCTTAATTGCATGAATAAAAGTATTTTCCTTTTTTTTAGAGAAACATAAGTGGCATTTAATTGGCTCCAAATGTTTCTCAATGTGCAAATTTTACTGTGCTCTTAATTTCTGGCAAATTTTGAAAGTGCTTTAATGTTATAAGTGGTACATACATATTACAGAAAAATATTTTTATTGATCATAAAAATACTATATGTTCCCCATGAAGAAAGCAAATATAAAGAAGTATAAAACAACTTCAATTCAACCAACCAAGTATAACCACTTTTACCATTTTGATGTCTTTCCTTAAAGTCTTCCTGTGTGTATGTTTTACGTGTGTGTGTGTGTGCAGAGAGAGATTTCAAAGCAACTAGAGACAAAATACTAAGGAAAAAGAATTGGATGGTTTGTAAATATTTTCAGTTTTAAAAATCAATGCCTCCAGTCATTCAGCATCAATTTAAATCCAGAGTAAATAATTGGTAAAAACCCTTGGTTATGAAAATATCCTCTATGGTGTTCAATGTAACTCTGCTTTAGAGAAGGGGTGGGGGGAGATACTTTGTATAATCCTCTTGACAGATTATCATAATCATATGAATAGTTCTGCCACTATTAGTAAATGCTACAAAAGAAGGGAACCAGTTATTATTTTAAGTGATAAGCAAGAATGACAAGCAATTTCACAAGAATCGTGGATATGGAACATGCTCAAAAAACAGATATCCTCATAGCGAGATAAGAGTGGATGAAGATGAGTAAACCTGCCAGAAGCAGTGCAAGGCTGAGCTTACCGCCCAAGCTAATGTCTCCAACTGACAACAAACTACTCAGTTGGATCCTTGAGGTTAGGATGCATACTAGATAAAAACATGGTGACAGAGTAATGTTCACCTTGTTAGCCAAGTGAGCATGCAGCATTTCTCCAACTCAGAGAGCCAGCGTGGCTTGATGTCACACTTGCTATTAATGTTTTGAGAAGCAGCATCCAGGACTTCAGGATAGAACATCTCACTTGTGAGGTAAAGTCTTCTGGCAGAGCCTGCAGAACACGGCTCCCAGAACTAGTATATAAATCTGAAAATCTGCCTTAGGACTCTAAGGCTCTCCCTATTCCAAGAACTCAATGAAACGTAGCTAGTTTCCCACAGGGTTTTCAAGTGCTCGGTCATGGCTGGCAACATGTCCAGCAGTCCTGTTCCACATGGTAGAAGTCAAGGCATATCCTATAACAAAACTCACCTCCCCTAGCTGAGTTGTCCATCTGAAAAGAGAAAAACCAGCCCCTCCTGAAACACCATTAAAAGGGTTCCATGTCCATCTTTATCACTCCAGAAAAACAAAAAAAGATAGAGTGGTGGAAAATTACAATACTTTTTATTCAGAGAGCACTTGGGCCATGTGTGAACACCTTAGGTGTGGTTTATATGAACTTATCCTCTGCACATCCCTATGGTTGCTTGGAGTATTAGGCTGACGGCCAACCCAAAACATGACTCCCTGAAGTGCTCCATCACAGGCTGCAAAAGTCTTTCACCAACACAGTGCTCTCAACTGGCTGACGTGACACTCCTTAACACCTTCCAAGCTACGTGCCTGAATGATCATATACGGAGGTGACAAGTGAACACAGGTCCATCCCCTGTCATTTGCCGTCCTCAGTAAAGTGGTGAATCAAGATGCGTCTGCTCACAGCACACAGGGGGCTTGATCCCACCCATTACCCAACAGTATATGAACCTAGCAATGAGAGCGGTGCAAAGCCATTCAAGGAAGAAAGGGAGGCCGGGCGCGGTGGCTCACGCCTGTAATCCCAGCACTTTGGGAGGCTGAGGTGGGCAGATCACCTGAGGTCAGGAGTTCAAGACCAGCCTGGCCAACATGGTGAAACCCCACCTCTACTAAAAATACAAAAATTAGCTGGGTGCGGTGGCGGGAGCCTATAATTCCAGCTACTCACGAGGCTGAGGCACGAGAAATGCTTGAACCCAGGAGGTGGAGGTTGCAGTGAGCAAAGATCGGGCCAGTGCACTTTAGCCTGGGTGACAACAGCAAAATTCTGTCTCAAAGAAAACAAAAAAAGGAAGAAAGGGGAGCTTCTGTGGGTATTGAACAACAGGACACACTAATGTTGGGGACAACAGAGTATCCCTACTGGAAACACTTCTCAACATCAGTCTTCGATTGCCAAAATCTCAAGTTATGCTGACGTTATTCATTACGTTTTGTATGCCTATTTCTTCTCATTGTTACTTCTGGTTTAAGTATTTTTTATGCATAGTTTAATCTGTATGTGTTATGCAAATGCTGGTGAGAATGATGATGACCTCTAGACAATGCCACTCATTGTTGTAGTTGACCAACTGGGCATAAGGGCCTTTGCTTGAGCCCAGAATCCAGGGATACTACAGAATCCAAAAGCACACTCTAAGGCTCACCCTGAGAATCCTACTTATCACACAGAAGTGCACACACAACGCCGATTTGCGTCAGGGAGCTCCATAACGGTAACCTCACTTACAGATTAGCGCCCCCACACGTAAATTCTGACTCTTGGTGCCTGTAAGAGTTTGCGCCCTCTCTTTCAAACGTCTTCCTCTGTGGTTCCTCTGGTTAGCAGCAACAATAGCCTTAGCAGCACGGAGTATATTATTTTAAAAAGACTCAAAGGAAGCCATAGATTGATGTCAAATACTAAAGGAAAAAAAAAATCACATAAATGTATATGTTTCCCAAGGACAAATTTAATATATAATATCGTTAAGTCACAACTTACTCTTTAAAAATTTGTTCTGCCGGGCGCGGTGGCTCAAGCCTGTAATCCCAGCACTTTGGGAGGCCGAGGCGGGTGGATCACAAGGTCAGGAGATCGAGACTATCCTGGCTAACATGGTGAAACCCCGTCTCTACTAAAAATACAAAAAACTAGCCGGGCGCGGTAGCGGGCGCCTGTAGTCCCAGCTACTTGGGAGGCTGAGGCGGGAGAATGGCGTGAACCCGGGGGGCGGAGCTTGCAGTGAGCCGAGATCGCGCCACTGCACTCCAGCCTGGGAGACACAGTGAGACTCCGTCTCAAAAAAAAAAAAAAATTTGTCCTAAGAAACTGAACTGAAAAATAAGTCAAAATTCAAACATATTTCTGCCAAAGTACTTTATATGTGTGTATACATATACACATATATACACAATGAATGTTAATAATGTATTATACAATTTGCTTCATGCTTCATTTATTATCCTTGTTTTAAATGTTGACTTGAAAAAACAGCTTTTCTCAAAAACAAACAAAAAGAACCACTGACAGAATGAAAGGCATTTCAAGTGTTAACTTCAATACCTTTGTATTTTTAGAGACAGGGTCTCACTCTACCACCCAGGCTGGAGTGCCATGGCAACATCGTAGTTCACTGTGGCCTTGAGCTCTTGGGCACAAGTGATCCTCCCACCTCAGTCTCCTGAGTAGCTGGGGCTACAGGCACACCACTACACTGGGCCAATTTTTAAATTTTTGTAAAGATGGGGTCTTGCTATGTTGCTCAGGCTATAAAACTCCTGACCTCAAGCGATGCTCCCACCTTGGCCACCCAAAGTGTTAGGATTACAGGCGTGAGTCACCATGGCTGGCCCAATACCTTATTTCAACAGAGGGGAAAAAAAAGTTACTCTGTCCCCAAAAAAGTGCTTCATATACTTGAAACATGTATGTATAGATTTCGCTCAGGGAAAGATGTGTCAGTGTAATAGTTCTCAGAAATAAGTGCATGTTTTTGTAATAATTTTTACAATTGGTTAAGTCACAGTTAAAATATACTACAACAATTTTGATTACTTTTAGATTAAAGCTATCAGAGAAATATAAATGAACTGTAAGAGAAACATCTGACATCTGCCTGGTCCTCTGCATTACGAAGCTCCAGAGCTGCGAGAAACAGCCCTGAGGTTACAAATGCCTAAGGCAGAACAAAAGAACTTTGGGGCCCCTATGCCTGGAATGTGTCCAAGAAGCCAATTCAGGTTCCAAAGTCACCATTGCATTAGACCCTCCTCCTATGGCCTGTCCTAGAGGGAACAGGTTAAAAGCCATCAGACACTAAGTCAGAGAAATGTATAGAGAGACCAGCATTCAAGGATTGAGACAGGCAGAGAGGGGGCAAAGAATGAGGCTCCTCACAAGGCCTAAGCCCCGGCTCCGTCCTTTTTTCCTGAGGGATATAAAGTAGTTTAAACAGGCACAGAAAACTCACCTACTTTAGCAAAACAGAAGTTGTAAATACTCCAGTAGTGATAGCCATGATCCCATGAGAATTTACTAGCACTTCCCATGGGCTGGCACTAAATTATGCACTTTTCATTCAATTATACTATTGTATATAATTATTATCCCTAGTTAACAGATGAGGCAGAAAGGCTTTTAGCAAACCTGACCTCTATAAAAGCTTGTCCAAGGTCACACAAAAAGAACATGTAAGTGCAGGACTCAAAAGCCAATCTACGTTCGTTCATTCATTCATTCATTCATTCATTCATATGTGAGTCCTAACTATATGACAAGTATTTTGCAGCACCAAAGTTAAAATGGTGGAAAAAAAAAATGAAAACAAAAAGATATCGTCCTTGCTATCATGGGTACTGAGATATTAACCAAATCCTCACAAAATTAAATGTAAACCTAAAGAACTATCTAAAGGACTTTGAAAAATAAGCAAAGCCTACAATCTTGACCCCATCTCCACGGAGTCAGGGAAATGACACTTGTGTTAAGATCTAAAGCACAGGATAGAGTTAGGTAACAAGTTGATGAAGGAAGGGTAAGAAACAAGTGCCAAGCCCCATAGCAGGAGGGAACAAGGCACAATTCACCTCTCAGAGGAAAGCAAGGGCGAGCACACGGGGGAGCTGCCAAATGGGGTGCGTAGCCCAGGGAGGTGAAATCCATGTGAGGGACTCTGGTCTTTATCCTTACAGCAATGAGAAGGAATGCAAGGATAACCTATGGGAGTAACATGATAGCGCTTCTGTTTCTCAAAAGCACGATGGCAGTGAGTGCCAAGCAGACTAGAAAAGAACCACAGTGGATGAGACGGAATCTACTACAGTTGGCCAAGAGATGACGATAGCTTGCATTAGGATGGCGGCAATACAGAGAGGAGGAGAGAGATCACAGGTGTTTGAGGTGAAAATATGGTGATACATGGGGTTAATGTGGATGAGGCATCAAGAATAAGGCACCAAAGTTTATGGCACAGCTGGACTAGGTAGATAGGTAAGTTTGGTCTAGTTCGAGTTCAGTTTGAGATGGCTCGAAAATATACAAGTAGAAATATCAACTTAACGGGTAGATAGATGTGATGGGAGCTCAGATAAATTTTTGAATCATCTATAATATTACATAATAGGGTAACTGAAACTACGTACATGAATGAAATAGCTTAGAAAAAGAGTGTAGGTTGAGAATGGAACAGAACTAGGTCTAGCTTTGGGAAATGCCAACATTCAATGATATGCAGATAATTATATTATAATGATACTCAACCTGGGTGTGCAGGGGGGAGAGAAAGATATTGAGAGGTGAGAGCACAGAGGTCATTTTAGGAGGAAAACCAAGGCAGCGTGCTTGTTACAGGTATTTCAAAAGGATAGAGCGGCAAGTGGTGAAGAACGCTGCTGAGGAGAGAGATACGAACTCAAGAACATCTTTGAGGCCTGGTTTCACTGAAGTCACTGATCAGCCTCTGCAGAGCAATTCTGATAGAATGACAGAAGCGGAAACCACATGAAAAGGTGTGGGCTGAGGCAGCCAGCAGACAACTCTTTCCGGGAGTTTTGCTGTAAATGCAAAGAGAAGAGGTGGGGGACAGTAGGTAGATTAGGGAAGGGTTAGGGAAGGTCGTGGTTCTTTTTTAATATAGAAGAGTCTTGAACAGGCTTAAATGCTGATGAAACTGATCTGGTTAAGAGCAACAAGTTCAGTATTCAAGAAAGGGAAAAGATAAACTGATAGTGCACATTCCTTAGGAAGACAGAAAAAGACGGAATTCAAAACCCAAGTGGAGATACTGACCTCAAATATTTAACGAAAGGAGAAAATACATGCAGGTCAGTCATTTCTAAAAGTTGGATACTGAGGTTGTTTCTATCTAATGGCTTCTGTTTCTCTGTAAGGTATAAGGTGATGTCATCTTTAAAAAGATGGGAATGGGAGAAGAAAAAGGGAAAGTTTTGATCCGAAAAGGAAACCTCACAACAGTTCAACAATGACCAAAGTCACACAACTACTAAGTGACTGGAAGATTCTAATCCAGATTTTTATACTTGAATTCAGCCCTCATGCCACTCCATGGCAACTGTTGCTCTGTTCTCAGGATTTTCCTTCTTTTCTTCACATCATTTCCCTCCACACTGACTTCTGTACAAAGAAATTCTAGCTATAAAATCACAGGATGCTCAGGAAGATGTGGGTGTTATCTAAAATTTGATATGTTTGTTATACCATCACAGTTATGGTTTGAAATAACAAAACAACTTCAGCTATATCAAACAGACAAAGAATTTATGGGAAAGAGACCATGTTGTTCCCAGAATTGTCACAATGACTGGAAAACAAGGTTCCAAAAATGGACAGGAATCAAGAGACGCTAGACAGAGCCAAGATGCAACAATAGTAAGACCACTTAAGGTAACTGCTGGGTCCTAGGGTTTGCACACTTCTAATTGAACAAGGGATTGCTAGATTGCTCTCTTAATTGGTTTGTACAACACACCAACCATCATATACGAGAGTTAAATTGAAACTTTACAAGTCCTCGAAAACACGAAAATGTGTTAAATCTGTATATATTAGCAAATTTCCAAGTCACATATGTATGGTCCTCAAGTTGACTGTGATTTATTCTTGAATGTTCATGTTTTTATAATGTAAGAAATGTGTCTCTGTCAAAGATAAAAAGGTTGCTTTTTAGTCAAGAATCTAGTCTAAGACTTATTTTTAAAATACCAAATGACAAGAAAGAGCAAGTAGGAAATATGAATAACCTAAAATGGTTTCTATAAGTAGATTTTCATATTCATTCATTCTCCAATGTATAACAATTGGGCTGGCTGTTTTTAGTCCCAGAATAAGTTTTTAATTGATTCATTCACAATGACTAAACAAAGCCACTTGACACCACACACAAAACTATTTCTAATTCCTTTCAAATTATGGCATTAGGCAGATAATAGAACCTATAAAATAAGGCTAGGCCTAAAGAAAAGAAATAGCAAGATTCAGGTCATTAAATCTGGAAACTCTGTGAATGAGATTTTGGTGTAAATCAATTGTTATGACACACTGACATAAAAATTATCAGAATTCCTTCTCTTCTAAAACTACATTTCTAAATTCCTTTTTAAGCTGCACAAAAAGTTATGAAATCTTTTGAGTTGTCAAATAACCAGACAATTCTTAATTCAGATTTTCAACAGCATAAACACGTAGTCTATAATAGATATTTATTGACTCATATTCCAAAGTAGAGCTCCTAAAAATTAATAATTCACTAATTAAATCTTCTCACTCATTTCTTTCTCAGAGCATTCTTACAAAAGACATAAATTAATCAATCATCCCAAAATACAACTATGGCAAGTAGGTTGTGACCCACATGTACTGCAGTTGGCTCCATTCTATAACTTGGCTGAGGGAAATTTAGAAAGCATTTTCCCACCAAAAAGATAAATGTTTATTTTGCTGGAAACACTTTAGGAAGCAATAGTTTATGAAAATAGTAATGCTACTTATTACACCACCTTGAAATATCATATCTTAATAAACAATAAAATAGACTTCAAAATAAACACTTATCCCCAAATCACTTAATTGTAAAATGTTGGGCAAAAGCAAAACCAATACAAATAAAAATCACTTTCTTTGCTATCCAAAAGGCAGGCAAGTTTCTAAAAATTAAAAGCAAATTATATATTATTGAAAAGCCTCAGTAAATGTGACAGATATCTTCTCTTACCTACACATTATTTCTCTCTCCTTTTCTGTTCAAAGAATCCCAATCAGTTCAAACAGTAGTGGAGAGGAAGGGAAGGTGTCTCCCCCCAGGGCCAAGGACAAGGATCACAACTGTTCTAAACCAAGTGGAGCCATCTCACTACCTTTGATTTGTGATTGACCTGGAGGTTCATGTGACCAAGGTCTTCCCAACAAGATGGGAAGAAGCAATTTATGGGGTGAGGACATAGAAAAGCGTTTTCTTCCCTGATTTTAAAAAAGAGAGCAAATACATTCTACAGACATCTCCTTTGTCCCTTTGTCCTTCTCCCCACTTCCTTCTTGAAACAGCAAAGTGATGCCTCAACTGCAAGGCAAAAGCATAGAACAAAAGTTAACACAGTAAAGAAGGAGAAGCAGAAAGGCAGGCAGAAACTGGGTTCTTGATGGCACTGGGGAGTGGCTATATCCAGCACTATATCGACTATCTGTCAACATCAGATAATGTTAAAAACTAATACATAAACAGCAAACGATTTGTGCATTTCAAGTCATTTGAAACCAAAAACATTTAAAAGTGATGAGCCATACAAAAAGTCTGACAACTAAAAGCATACCTTATGTAAAGAGGAGTGTAAAAATGTACTACAAATACAGTAACAAATTCCTATGAAATGAAAAAGGTACTTCAAGGAATAGACAAAACTTCTCATGCAATTTCAGATAAAATTCAAAAGTTACAACAAAAAGAATACACAAAAATCATAGGAGATACAACACTATAATGATGGTCAATTGTCCCAGGTCAATCTATAGATTTAATGCCATCTCATTCGAAATCTGAGGAGAGTTTTTTGGTATGTATTTATGTGTATGTCATTTGACAATTCATTCTACAAGTTTACATGGAAACACAATAGGTCAATAATGATCAAGACAATCTTGAAGAATGAATTTAGAGGACTTTCATTACCAAACATAAAGACTATTTGTAAAACTATGGTAATTAAGATACTGTGATAATGGTGCATAGGTAGACAAAATTGACGAACGAAATGTAACCTGTATTTCCTGGAGCAAGCAGAAAGAGTCCCACAAAGTTACTCAGTTTAGGACAAATGTGACACTGCACTGCACTGGAGAAAGGATGATCACGTTAATTATAATGATGCTGCATCAAATAGGTATTTATATGGAAAAAATAAATCATGACCTCTACCTCCTACTCTGGAATTGTAAAAATCAGTTTCAGGTAGGTTGTATACTTGTAGATGATTCTGTTTCTTGCCACAACTCTTACCTTAAAAAAGGTACAAAAAAAAATTCTGAAGGAAAAAGGGGGTAGACAGCCTGAAAAAGAACTGAGCAATAAAAGAGGAAAACAAATTTGAAGATAAATCCAGGAGACTTAACAGCCACATAGAAAGAGTTCATTTATTCATTCGTGTAACACAATTACTGTATTGAGTACTTACTCTATGGAGACAGTGCTCTAGGCACTTACAGTAGACAAAAATCCCTCTACCTTTAGAGCTTATATCTTAACTGAATTTCAGAAAGAGAAAAGAGAGACAATAATACATTTTCCCACAAAAGAAACACATTAGTTTCCAGATTAAATAACCCACCAAGACCCAGATCAAGGCCACCATGCCACATCAACGAATATCAATGCAAAATTTCAAACCATCAAAGAAAAAGAAAAGTATCTAAAAGTATTCTGACAGGGAAAAACATTAAAAAAAAAAAAAAAAGGAATCCTAGTGTCACTTCTGTTCTCAAGAGAATCACTAGAGGCTATAAGGCAAAGGGCAATATAAAATTCTCAAGGAAAATGGTTTTCAAGCAAGAACTTTTTACCTAGACAAGTGTGAGAGTAAAATATAGACATTTCCACAGACCGAAAGTGTCTAAACGTTTACTTCTTACACACGCATTCTCAGGAAACTCCCAGAGGGTGTGCTCCAATAAACAAGAAGTAAAAACAGAAAGAAAGACATGGAGTCCAAGGAATCAGGGTAACAACAAAGGAGACAAGAGGAGACAGGGAGAAGGTGGTGGTGCGAGGTGCGAGGTGCCAAGATGAGAGCTGTCTGGAAGACCCAGAGAACAACCAGTTCATACTGACGTGTGGCTCTTAGAGGAAGATCTCCAGGTCAACAAGTTTGGCTATATTAAGCTGAAATTCATATAGTTTAGAGATGGGCTAATCATAAATACAGAGAATCCAACCAGGCAAAACAGAAACCTGAGAAGAAAGGAGCCATCCTCATCATACGCTGTATGGGTCAGCTATGACCAATGATTAACAGTCATAAGAATGTATACACCATGTTCTGATTTAACCACAAGTTGTGTGACTGGGAAGGTAAAGGGAGATAAAACGACACTGTGTATAGTATCTGTGGGGATCAGCTGGGGAAAGCCACAAGAATCAGAGAAGAAAGCTAAATTTTCTTCCTGTAAGAAGAAAGGTGGAAAGGTGGAAAGAGGCAAACGAACTGGTTAGGAAGGCCAAGACTGAAGGGACAACATAATGGCAGGGCATCTTATGAACCCCACCTAAGGGAAAAAAGCAAACTAGGCCCCGTGTTTCCTGACCTCCAAATGACCAAAGAAGGCAGCTAAGGCAGGCTCACTCCTAGCCCGGACCAAACAGAATCCCAGCGATGACACCCAAGTTAAGCACAGTGGCACCAGAAAGGCGGACAACAAAGAACCACACTGACAACAGTGGCCAGAGGCACTTTTCTTTCCAGACTCCTTTCCCCTATTAAAGTTCCCAGGCAGCCAGGACTGAGGAAGCACCTTGTGCACCCTCGAGAGGCACCAGCAGGGATCAGGGGAAGGCCTAACAGCAACAGATGATCAAAAGAGACCCGAACAGCAAGACGAATGCTCTAAAATTCAGGTCTCATTGGAACCACGCATAAAAGCAGACCAGAACCTGAATGCTAAACCTAACTAAGGGGGCTGCTAGCTAAAATAACAGGTTTAAGTAGGACCAAGAGTCTCCTAATATGACAGCCAAAGTGTCCAAGAGACACTTAAAAGTCACACATCATAACAAAACCTAGGGGAATCACAACTTGAGAAAAAGCTAGCAGCTGATGCCAGCACCAAGATGACACATATGTTGGAATTATCTGACAAGGATTTTAAAGCAGCCACCACAAAAATACATCAACAAGCAACTGTGTATTCTCTTGGGAAAAAAATGAAACAAAAAAATCTAAGAACTAGAAGTTATTTTTTAAAAGACAAATGAAAGTTAAAGAACTGAAAACTACAATAACTGAAAGATAAACTCACTGAATGAGCTCAATAAGAGAATGTAGATAACGAAGCATAAAATCAGTGAACTTGAAGATAGAGCAATAGAACAGCAACAACAGAGAGAAAACAGACTGCGAGAAAAATGACTGAACCTCAGAGCCTGTAATACAAAAGCAAAAGATTCAACATTTACGTCAGTAGAGCTTCAAAAGCAGAGGAGAAAGCTGCTGGGGCTGAAAGAATATTTAAAGAAATAATGGCTAAGTATTTCCCAAATTTAGCAAAAGACATAAAACTACAGATTGAAGAAGCTGAGTGAAGCCCAAACAGAATAAACCCAAGAAAAAACATAGCAAGACAAATTAATAAAAACTAAAGAAAAAGATCTTGAAATCAGTGAGAGAGAAACAACACTGCACTTATAGAGGAATAACAATTCAAATAATAGCAGATTTCTCAACAGAAACCATGGAGGCCAGAAGGTTTTCAACACATTTTTCAAGTGTTGAAAGAAAAGGACTGTCAACCATGAGTTCTACAGCAATGAAATTACCCTTGAGGAATGAACAAGAAATGAAAACATTCTAAGACTAGGAAAACTAAAAGAATTTGTGACTAGCAAACTCTTTTCTTATAGAATGTCAACTCCTCGCCAAATTGATCTGTTGACTTAACGCAATTCCTATCAAAATCTCAGCAAAGTTTTTTTTATAGACACAGACAAGACTATTTAGAAATTTATATGAAAAGGCAAAGAACCTAGAATAGCCAAAACAATCTTGACAGAGAATACCCAATACTAAGGCCTACCATATAGCTACAGTAATCAAAACTGTGTGGTACTGGTGGAGGAAGAGTCACACAGATCAATGCAACAGCGCACAGAACCCAGAAACACACACACTAAGATGCCCAGCTAATTTTTTACATGGATGCAAAAGCAATTCAGTGCAAGAATAGTCTTTTCAACATATAGTGCTGGCATAATAGGACATCCACTGACCAATTTTTTTTTTTTTTTTTTTTTTTTTTTGAGACGGAGTCTCGCTCTGTCGCCCAGGCTGGAGTGCAGTGGTGCGATCTCGGCTCACTGCAAGCTCTGCCTCCCGGGCCCATGCCATTCTCCTGCCTCAGCCTCCCGAGTAGCTGGGACCACAGGTGCCCGCCACCACACCCGGCTAATTTTTTGTATTTTTTTTTAGTAGAGACGGGGTTTCACCGTGTAGCCAGGATGGTCTCGATCTCCTGACCTTGTGATCCGCCCGCCTCAGCCTCCCAAAGTGCTGGGATTACAGGCGTGAGCCACCGCGCCCGGCCCCACTGACCGATTAAAAAGAAAAAGGAATCTCAACCCAAGTCTCACATTTATAGAAAATGAACTTCGAGTCACTTATATGTAATGCTTAAAACTATAGAACTTTTAGAAAAAAAAAAAAGAAAAAGAAAATCTTCAGGAACTAATGGTAGGTAAAGAGTTCTTAGACTTGACTCTAAAAGCAAATCCATATAGAAAAAAATGATACATTGGATCCATCAAAATTTAAAATTTTGCTTTGTGAAGACCCTTGTAAGACGATGAAGAGACAAGCTACGGACTGAGAGAAAATATCTGCAACCCACATATCCAGCAAAGAACAAGTATCAAGAATATATATTTTTTAAAACTCAACAGTAAAAACACAAAAATCCAATTATAAAATGGACAAATGACATGAACAGATATCATATGATATCCAACACCAGTAGCCATTAGAAAAATGTGAATTAAAACCACAAGATATCACTGCATACCTATCAGAATATATAAAATAAAAAAATAAGGGTAACACCAAATACAGGCAAGGATACAGAGAAACTGTACCACTCAAGCACTGGTGAAATAGTAAAATGCTACAGTCACTCTGGAAAATACTTTGCCAGTTTCTTTATAATACTGAACACAATTACTATACAACCCAGCAATTACACACTTGGGCACAGATCCTAGAGAAATAGAAAGTTATGTCTGCACAAAAACCTGCATGTACATTTTCACAGCAGCTTTTCTGGTAATCACCAAAAACTGAAAGTAACCTAGATGTCCTCCAAAGGGCTAACAGTCAAACCATGGTATATTCCATATCATGAAATACTCCTGAGCAATAAAAATGAATTAACCGTTGATGAACACAACAAATCAGATTATTTCCAAAGGAATTACGCTGAGTAAAGCAGCAAATCCCAAAAGGTTACATACTGTATTATAGAAACGGAAAATAAATTTGTTATTGCAGCTGATCAGAGATTGGGGAAGGTATGGTTATGAAAGGACAACCCAAGGGACCCTCACAATAATGGAACTATTTTGTATCTTGACTGTGGAAACACAAACCCACACCTGTGACAGAATTGCATAGACTTAAATGTACACAACACACACAAATCTTGGGGAACACGAAAAAATCTAAATGCATTAACAAATAAAAGTTCATTTTTAAACGGGAAAATTGAAAAAAAACATAACATTAAAATGAATGATGAAGATGAAATGCTAGAAAGTGAGTTGATTTTCATAACCTAGCTGTATCGATTTTATTTGTGGATCTGATTTTCCTTTATGTAAAGTATATTTATGTATTCTTATCGCATGCTGCCTCCAAATTTTTACAGAATGAGTAAATAGGCAACCAACTGACCTCAGGTCCAAGTTTATATAAGTAAAAAAGCAGTTGGTGATGTACTGTCAATAGGAAATAAGCTATAATGAAAAAGTTAGTCTTTTAATGAAAATGACAAAGTTCTCAATGCTTAAAAACCTATGTAACTTATAATTCCTAAAACTTCCCAGTGCTTTTTCTTCTACAAAATCAGTCATACATTGTATCAAAATCAGGAAATGAATATGATTACTTAACAGTTCATCCAAATATACCGGGAGGAAATAATACTGTCTCTCTCAGTGCCATTAAAAAAAAATACTGCCAAGGCAGGAGGATCACTTAAGTCTAGGAGATCGCCTGAGACCAGGAGGATTGCTTGAGACCAGCCTGGGCAATATAGCAAGACCCTGTTTCTACGAAAAGTTAAAAAAATTAGCCAGACACGGTGGTGCACCTGTAGTGCCAGTGAGTGGAGAGACTATGGCAAGAAGATGGTTTGAGCCCAGAAGTTCCAGGCTGTTCTCCCTCCAGAGGCTCTAAGGGGCAATCTGCTCCTTGCCTCTTCCAGTGGGCAGCTGTCAGCATTCCTTCCTGTGTGGCCGCCACTGCAATCTCTGCCTGCAGTCAGCACCTCCTCTCCTTTCTTCCCCTCCCTCTGTGTGTCTCTCTCATATGGCTACTTGCACTGGCATTTAGGGTCCGCCCAGATAATCCAGGATAATCTCTTCATCTCCAGTTCCTGAATTTAATCACATCTGCAAAGACCCTTTGTCTAAATGGTCACATTCACAGGTTCCGGGGATTTGATGTGGGTATCAAATGTGAGGAATAACATTTGGCCCACCACAGTGACTTATTCAGGGGACCAGGGTTCTGCATCCCTTACAAGTCGGTGATGTTCCTCATGCCCAGCCAAGTTCTAGAGCCATTGTTTAAGCATTAGGACAGGAAACTCCCACAGTGTGAGGCACGGACTCTGCTCAGATACCAGTTCAGGGGCTTCACAAGTTGGCGAGGGAAAGAGTTGGAGAACGTGGGGAGTTTCAACAGCTCGAAGTTCTAGACACCAGTGGCAGGATGCATACTAATGGTGCTGTGACAGAGGGTCCACTGTTCTATCATGGCAGGACAGAGTTGAGGAGGCAATGCCAGGACAGGGATGGCAGTGGCATTAAAACTCACAATGGCCATGAGTAGCTTTCTCAAGGATCAATCAGGTAGAATAGGGTAATTGACTTTAACAGGGCCAGCATAATGAACTATGTTCTATGGTGGAAAATAAAACAAAGAATCAGAGAACAAAAGGAGGGAGGGAAGAAAGAAATGACCTAAGCAGGAATGGGAAGAGGCATTGGACTTTTATCACAACACCGTGCAAGACTTCTGGAAACAGTCAATAGTGGGGATTTGTAATAGGGTGGTGGACGAGGGGAGGGAAATTCCAAACAAAGTCAATGACTACGTATATTTCTTTGAATTCTAAATGTCACAGTATATAGGACAATACTGTAGGAAATTCTTCTATAACATAGCTAGTTGGCAAACATTTTCATCTTTCACTATTAGCAACAGTGCCTTCTATTAAAGTGTGCACAAAATTAAGTCCTCTCAATGTGACATTAGTAAAGGTTTTGATTTGTTATTAATGCATCTTCATCACAACTTTCTTGCTTTTCTGACATAACAATTATAAGGTTACCTTTATTACAGGGATGTTTATAGTAAGAAGCTCTCTACAATTGAAAAGCAAATTAGTATCTCTGTTTTTAATGGAAGGGTACATCACCCACAACCTGTCAGTTTCTAGTATCAATCACCTGCTTCCAAAGAGTGGCAGAAAGCAACCAAGTGCTTAGCAAAGGCGGCATATATAGGCAGCACCTAAGAATTTGGGGTATCTAGCACCATCCCAGAGTCCTTAAGAAAATAATCACTTATTCTGAAGAGGTTAGATAAAATTCTACCTGTCCTAAAGAAAGCTGGCATGACAACGGCCCCAAACACACTGAACAAATAACAAACAAAAATGCTCATAACTTATTTTAATCATGTGAGTTGGCTTACCCTTGAAATCCTTAAAAAAAATTATACATTTTAACTCAATAAAAATTTAGTTCTCTATCTCTGTTTTTAAAATAAAAGTTTCTTCACGGGAATGAGTTCTGAACAGATATTTTCTATATACAAAAAAAAAGGGTCAATATTGGAGTCAGAGCTCATAAGGAGAGAAGCCTGCATGCCATGCTAACACTCCCATTCGGAGGCTATTTTCTTGGCAATTGCCCACCACCACCTGCATGCATTTCTCTAAGTCTCTCTCTTACTACACACGTTTGATTGGCCAAATACAGTTGGTTTTTAAATGTTTATGGCTGAGAGAAAACAATGTGAACATTCTGAAGCAGAGCAAAATGGAAAGTGATCAAGCAGAGCAGAACCCCTGGTGGCTGACAGTGCTGTTTAATTTCATACCTGTATTGTTAACCAAATATTTACTGTAGCTTAAATTTCAGTGAATCACTCAGTCCTGTGTTACATGTAAATCCTCAGGATAAAAACATCTCACATAGTGAAAGATAATGGAAATTAGATGAAATCGCCTTGTTTCTGATTCCACTGCTGCTAACACTGACATCATTTTGATCACACTGATGCACTGTGATCATCTGCAGAGGCCTTACTACAAGGCAGCTCCCTTCCTTGTATCCCTCAAGTTCCCTGACCCTCTCTCTTCCCCTCCTTTCCTCAGAGTGTATCATTTAATTCACAAACAAAAATGCAGCTATTCTCATTTTTCCCCGGTCTACTCTGCCCTGCCTCAAACGTGCCTGTGCCTTATATGCTAAAACTTTTCTTCCTCTCTCCAGACTCAGTGCGAAAGTGGCCCCTACTTTTCCTGGAACTCCAGGCTCCCTTGTCTGTTCAGCAACTTCATATCAATTACCCCTTTCTCCTATACTTTCACCCTCTCTCTCATCCCTAGATTTAAGACATTGCTCACATCTTGTTCATCTACACACACACACACCACCCACACCCTTGCTCAGCCCTACATCATCTCCCAGCTACTGTATCAACCACTTAGTGGCCAACCTACTGAAACAGAACAACGGTAAACTCGTCTCGCTTTGCCTCCCATTATCTTGCCTGAGTCACTGATGACGTCTTTATTGCCAAACCCAGGAGATATGTTTGAGGATAAGCTGATGTGAAATCTCTGTGCCATCTGACTGCAATGACTACCACTTCCTTAAGGAAACTTTCTCCTCCTTTGGCTTCCACAAAACTCCCCTCTTCCTATTTTCTTCCTATGTCTCCTGCTGTTCCTCCTCAGTGTCTTCTTGCGATCCTTTGCCACATCTTAGATATCTCCATCTTCATCCCTCTTCTCTCTTCATGCAATTATTCCATCTATGCAATTTCATATACTCCCATGACTAAAATACCACCTATATACGCTGATAACGTCAAAATCTCCAACTCTTTTCATGAGCTAAGATCGGATCTGTTCAGCCACCCACTAAAGATCTTCATTTGTCCCCACAAATCCCTAAAAGCCTCCAAATGTTTAAGTCTAAAACAGAACTCACTAGCTTCCCATTCCCAAACTCATTCCTCCCCTCGTTTTCATAAACGAAATCCCTGCATGTCTACTTGTTCCATACTAGAAATCTAGATATCATCCTAGACCCCTTCCCCCTTTATATCCCAAATGCTAGCACTGCTACTTCTTAAAATCTCTCTCAAATATCCCACTTTATTATCTGCCCCAAACATTTCTCACCAGATTATTATGCTACCATTCTACTCGTCTTCATGATCCTGGGCTTAACAATACCTCGTCCATGCATTTGTATAGAAAAATCTTTCTAAACAGCAGTGTTGAAAAGACCACTCTCCTATTTACTATAACTTCCTTTCAAGATAAAACCAGTCACCTTAGTTTGGGGTAAGAGGTCTTCCTCACTATTACCAAACTCTATACATCATCTCTCATGTATCGATAAACATAAACATGCACACATGTGCACATACATATGATCCAATTATACAGAATAACTTGGACTTTTACCACACACATTTCCATTTTTCTTCAGCATCTACATTTACTATTCACCTCTAGTCGAAAGCTCCTCTCCCTCCAACCACCCTCACCCTTTTTGCCTGGTTAAGTCCTTTCTTCCTCTGGAGTGCAGCTCCAACGTGACCACTTCCATGAAGTTCCATCAACCCCCACAGCCAGTCTGATTTTTGTGTTCCCCTCTACATTTTCATGGCATCCTGGGCATGCAGCTAATTGTTAATAAAAAGTTCTGCAATGATATACCTGAGTGTCCACTAGCTCCTAAGCTACAGGAGGGCAAAGACTACACCCGTCATCTTTATTCCCCAGAGCCTCACAGAATGCTGGAAGCACAACTGATATTCAGTAGATACTGGCTGAATGAAGAAATGAATGAACAAAGTAGTTACACAGGTCTCTGATGCTCAGTGTCTTTTGGGTTTAAATGCTACTATTAAATATTCACAAAACATGCTATTTAATAGCTGCATGTTATTCTATCCTAGGAATGTAGCACATGCTATTTCCTTATGGCCTTCCTGTTAAATATTCAAGGTGTTTACAGAAGAATTCTTTGTACTTGAAAAGCCTATTTCGTATTATAAAGATGATGTAACCTAATGCAATATATAGTCAAATCTACTGAAATCTGTAACTGATACAATTCTTCAAGCCACTCCTGGCTAGAGATACTGGAGTTACTTTGCCTTTCCTTCACCACTTGTATAATGGCAGCCAAATCCAATAAACATCCCCTAGCAGAAGACTGTAGAAAGTATGATATTGTGTCACCAAGCCTGAGGACATTATTTCCACAATGAATGAAAGTAGGATGTGTATGGATCTGATCTCTCTGTGCAGGGCATACTTAAAGGATGAGCCCAAAATAGAAGTGTGAAATAGGCAGTGTGCCTTCAGATCTCTCTGTAGGTGCAGCTTTGGGGTACCCCTAGCCCCAAAACATGACACACAGCCTTACTTGGAGAACGATTCCTACAGAGCTTATGTCGCAAAGAAAGAAGGCCTCAATGAATCCTAATTTCTCTGTATCTGAAAAGCAAAGAGCTTTCCTTCGTAGATTCCATAAATGCCTTTCTTCACAATGTTTACATGTTCTTGCTTTTACAGAAGAAATGAATAAATAGCCCAAATTTTCCCTTTATGCCCCAGGGTCTTAAAACTGCTAGGCTGCATGCTGATTAGTGAGTTTGTTCACAGCAATCATCCTTTCTGTGCTTGCAATTTTAGCCATAAACAATAATGAGTAACAGGTAGCATGTGACATTTGAGCAAAGAGAAATAACCTTTTCAGCTTACTAAATCCTGCTTTTAAAAAGCATTACCTTACTGAAAATGGGTTAAGCTGGGGAAAAATGCAATCATTTAAATATTTTTTTAAAGTACTGATGGCATTTAAATTCAGAAAGAAAGGGTGGTTTATTTACTAAATGGCGTTAGCATAATAAATGGCTAGATATCTACAAAAAGGCAAAGCTTGACTCACATATCTCACCATATATAAAAGTAAATTCCAGATGAATTAAAGATATCCATATAAAAAATAAGACCGTCACATTCATAAAAGAATTTAGGCAAATATCTGTAGAATTAAGATGGAAAACCTAAACAATAAAGATAGATCAATGTGATTACATATATTTTAATTTATTCTATCGCAAAATACCCTAAACCACTTCAAAAATATATACACTGGGAAAACTTCCAAAATAAATAATCAAAGAGTTAATATCCCTAATATAGAAAGTACTCCCATAAACTGATAAGTAAAAGGCAACTCAATGGAAAAATGGCCAGATAATACGAACAGAAATTCACACAAAACAAAATTGAAATGGCCAATAAACATAAAAAGCCGTTCAACTTCACCAATATTCAGAAAATACAACTTAAAGCAACAACGAGATAGCAGTTTTCACCCATCACATTTGCATAAAGTGATAACACCCAGTGTTGTTAAAGATATGATAAAAATGAACAACCTTATACAAGACTGCAGAAAACATTTAGGAAAGAAATCTAGTAATATCTATGCAATGTTAAGTATACATATCCTTTGAACTGTCAGTCCCATTATCAGAAACCTACCCTTTGGAAATCAAAGCATTGTTGTATAAGAATAAAGATACATAGGCCAGGCGCGGTGGCTCATGCCTGTAATCCCAGTACTTTGGGAGGCACAGGTGGGCGGATTACCTGAGGTCGGGAATTCAAGACAAGCCTGACAAACACAGAGAAACCCTGTCTCTACTAAAAATACAAAATTATCCGGGCATGGCGGTGCATGCCTCTAATCCCAGCTACTCAGGAGGCTGAGGCAGGAGAATCGCTTGAACCCAGGAGGCAGAGGTTGCAGTGAGCTGAGATCACGTCATCACACTCCAGCCTGGGCAACAAGAGCGAAACTCCGTCTCAAAAAAAGATATATAAACAAAGAAAGATATTTATTGTCTCATTGTTTATAATACAAACAAAAAACAATCTCTCACAGGAAGCCACCCAAATGTACATCAATATGCAATAACTGAATAAATTAATACATCCATACTATAGAATACACTGTAGTTAATTTTCAGTGATTCTGATCTATACGTACTAGAGGAATGGGGTGGGGGTCAACTTAACAAATGGTCCAATTTATGAAGCATACATTTATTATTATTGAAGTCCAATACATGGGAAAAGTGTGCATGTGTGTACTTGTTTGAGCATGGGGAAAAGTATGAAAAGATACACCCTACAATGTTAACATTACTTGGGGATTAATGTCACATTATTTGAGAAGAGATGGTACAGAATCAGCTAGGGTAAAAGTAAGTTTCGCTTCATAATATGTTAATCATTTCAGTTGTTACAATTAAGTTATTTTACTTTTGTAACTAAAGAAAATATTAAGTAAAATATTGTCCCCTCTAATATAGGTTAATGAATAATATCTAATATACTAAGACATATATAAACAATACTGAATTATAAAGGATTTCACTGTGATTTTAAGTGTTCTTAGAGAACACTTTCTAAATGAGATATATTCTACTGCATCTTCAGAGATTTTAATAAGATTTCAAGTTCAGTGCTCTATCATCGGTCCCTTGAACAAAAATAGAAACCTAAAGCCCACTGCACATCATGATTCACTGACACATTAGATTGCTTCCTTATATTTCCAGAGAATTCATCTGTATTTTTTTTCAACCTTTTTCTTGACTGCTTTTCTACCAATTACATGGTGTCTAAAAAGATGAACCAGGCAACAGCTGAAAAAGATTTTGAAGAGAATAAACACATGGGAAAGCAATAATCTCATAAGCAAACCCACTTGACTGTTCAGTAATCCACAAACACTGGCAGCTAAAACAATACCCTGGATATTAACTATTCTTTGCAGTACCACTGATTTGATACTAGTTATTTGTTAGCGATTGAATTCAAATATAATAATAGTTTCATCTTGTTTGAAAATAGGTATTGCTTAAAATTATTAACTTCTTCTGCAAAGCTGTTTTACAATACACTGTGAGGAATCTAATAAAGAAAATGAAATTAAAAACAGACTTACTAAATTGAGTTGAACTGATCCAAAACATTTAGCATGATACAGATTCTGAAAGGAAGTTTGGTGGCTCTCACGGTGTCTTTTTAAGATTCTACTCTAAGTCAAAGAAAGGACTAGCAGAAAAATTGTAATTTTTACTGTAAGATGCTGGTAGAAAACTTACCAACTGTAAGATTGTCTCCAACTTTCTGCAATTGTATGATAAAGTCAAAGTGCAAATATTTTAGATGCACACAAGCCTTGGTTCATACCTTAACTCAAGTATTTCTAAATTGTGTGACCTTAGCTAAGTTAATGTACTTGCATGAGTTTCAGATTCTTTATGCACAAAATAGAGACAATAGAGGGTTTCAAGGTTAGAGATAGCATTCACCACGCCAAGCACATAGTAGTTGCTTGATGAATTACAATAACTAATATTATGATTATTAGCATGCCTTGAGAAAGAAATGAGACCTTACCTAACAGAGAAACCAACTCAAATGACAGAATTTCTCATCAGAAACTAAAGAGGACCAAAAGTGAGCAGTAGAACATTTTTCAAGTGCTGAAAGAAAAGAGCTGCCAACTGCAAATTTTATATCCAGCAAAATTATTCTTGGCAAATGAAGATAAAAATTAAGACATTCTCAGCTGAAATAATAAAGAGAATTTGTCTCCAGTAGACCAACTCTAAAGAATGTGTAAAGAAAGTTCAAAAAAACAGAAAGTGATAAAAGAATATTAGAACATCAGGAAGTGAAGGAAGAAAAAACATAGGCAAAAATATGGGTAAACACATTAGACTTTCTTGAGTTTTCTAAATTATGTTTGATGGCTGAAACAAAAATGACATTGTCTAATGTGATTACTAATGTGTGTAGAAGAAATATTTAAGACAGTTATAAACAGTGTGGGGTAAGAAGACTTCAAGGAAGGTTCATAAAATGACATAGAACCACACATACATTGTACCAATCAGTTTTCTGATTTTGATGTGTACTAAATTATATAAGCAATATCCATTAGGAGCAACCAGGTGAGGAGCAGAGAGAGCTCTCTGTACTATCTTTGCAAGTCCTTATACATCTATAATTATCTCAAAATAAAAAGTTAAAAGGAATGGTTCCTAACCTCAGTCATGTGACTAAACCATTCAAGACTACAATTTGCTCCTAAACTTTTCAGGGGAGAGACAGCACAATTTCCTTCTACAGTTTAACCTAACTTAACCTAATAATGCTAAAAGTCAGTAAATTCTATCTTTTAAAAATACTTGCACTCCTGTTATTAATGAGCCCATTTTTTGTCTTTGTGCTCTTTTGTAGGTGTCTAAGATTATACCCAAATGCATATAAGTTTTATCAGTTGAAACCCAAATGTTAAAATGTGAATTCTTAAAAGAATATACTGTTTGATCTGTTAATAAGGTGAACAATTTTAATACAAATGCAGCTAGTAGGTTTTGTCTTTTCAACAGAATAAGGCATTTTATAAGATACAATAATATGATTTTACTGTGATTTATTTTAAGAAAATAAATATACCAAAATTTATACTAAGTATCCTACAAATATGCATACTGACTCTGCTGGTATTACCAATGTTTTAAACATTTTAAACTCATCTTTTGAAATTTTTCCAAGTAGTTTGTAAGCAGTCAATACAGTTTCATTATCTTATTACTCTATATCACATAGACCTTACATTTTTGTTTGTGAAATTGGCTACTGAAGCTATTCAAACCATGCAGGTATGGGTTCTAAAGGTGATCACATTTGCAGGAGATTTTAAAGTCATCTGTGCAAACAGGGAACATCACTTTAGATAAAACTGGACATTAGCCAAGTTGGTCACCCAATTTAGCTGGGTACTGGCCTGCTGAAAACAGAAAACCAATCAAGGACAGCAATCTAACAACTGACTGTTGAAAAGAAATATACGTAGCTAGAGAGAGCAGGCAGAGAGGTGGGGCCATCTAAGGAGAATACTCATGAACAACAGAAGTGTGTGTCCAGTTCTGGGTGGCCCATTTTAAACAGAACCTTGAAAAACTAGAGTTCTCTTATAAAAAGTTCTTAAATAAGGAGAAAATATTTCCTCTTTTTAGTACTACCTGCTACTATAATTGTATCATGAAATCACCCATTGACTCAACAAATATTTATTAAGCACTCCTTAACACAAATACAAAAATAAGAAAGAGAGAAGAGAAGGTAGAGAAATTAGTTTGGGGAAAGGAAAATTAAGGTGATACTAAGAACATGGAAGTTGGGGATGTCTGGGAGACATCCAAGTGGAGATGTCAAACAGGCAAAACCAGCTAGCAGGCAGACATAAATACTGTAAGACCACACTGCCAGGGAGACCACCCAAGGAAGGCGGCAAACAGCTGGCAGACTTGGGCTCAGGAGGTAGCAACCATCTCTGTCCTATAAATAAGGACAGAACTAAACTCGCCCTTTCCAGGGAAAGAAGCAAAAAGGGAAACAGCAATGCAAGGTAAAGAGGGAAGAGCAGTATAGGAGTCTGTTTGGGAGAGAGCTGGCGCAGGCGGGAAGGCCGCACAACCACCTCTCTTGAATCCTTTCGCTTCTTGTCAGGCTTCCATGCTATCTATACGATAGAAATAAATAATGCTCTTTTGTTATTAAACCATTTGTTAATAGCATTCTGTGTTCATGTCTTCAGTCATATTGACATCACGTTCTGCTTCGGTTTAGTTGAACTTGAAATCATCAGTTTGCACTTTATTATACAACTTCCAATGGTGATATCGCTAGCCTGATGACAACAGATTTATAAGAAAGAATCTAAAAATAAAAGCCATTATGCTGCTGACCACCAAATAAAAATAGATTTACTATCTTCAAGGTCACTCAGAGCTGAATTTAACAAATTCAGTTTCCCCTTCGCAATTACAAATGAAGAAAGTAAGCACAAATCAAACCAGCATGGAGGCTGGTGTGGCTCCTATTAATGCCAGCTGTATGAGAAACATTTAAACTTGGTATTCAGCTAGCACTGTGGATTTTGTAACTAGTCATCATCTCCTTCATTAATAAGCAGTTAGTGACAAAATCAGATCACATCATCTGTGCAGTTAATTACAAGCTGGAAAATATTCAGGGTATACAAATTTTATTAGCATGGCTGACATCTGTCAACTATTTTGGTTAATTACTCCTGAATTTGGATTCTAGCCTTCAACTATTTCAAATTTTAATATATTTGACATAAACGGTTTGCAAGCTACCATTATCTCTGTTGAGTATTTTTATCTTACTCCTACTCTAAAATTGTCAGACATAAGTAGTGTTAACTCTCATGCTGACAGTTGATTCTGTAGCTAAATAAAATAAACTGTTAATTAGTACAATGCTATCTACCATCAGGTTTTTTTTTCTTAATTCTTTTTTTTTTTTTTTTTTTTGAGACGGAGTCTCGCTCTGCCACCCAGGCTGGAGTGCAGTGGCCGGATCTCAGCTCACTGCAAGCTCCGCCTCCTGGGTTCACGCCATTCTCCTGCCTCAGCCTCCCGAGTAGTTGGGACTACAGGCGCCCGCCACCGCGCCCGGCTAGTTTTTTTTTTTGTATTTTTTAGTAGAGACGGGGTTTCACCGTGTTAGCCAGGATGGTCTCGATCTCCTGACCTCGTGATCCGCCCGTCTCGGCCTCCCAAAGTGCTGGGATTACAGGCTTGAGCCACCGCGCCCGGCCTCTTAATTCTTATTAAATATTCTCAGCATTGCTATATAGAACATGAAATATCTTGAACTCTCTTAATTACATGTTAAGGATATAACCCTGAAACTTTTCTCTTTACTTTGGAGGAAAAAAAAAAAAATTCATTTTTACAGGCTGGATATGGATAGGGTATTTGTGTTGCTTTATAAGTAAACATGCTTCCCACACCTCATCTAATCTACACATCATTTGTAGATCAGGCTTCTTGGGAGAAATTAGTTTTTAAATGAAAGAAGACGGGGGCAAAAAGAGAAGATCAAAAATGTTCAGAAGGAATGAGAGAGATGAACCACAGTGAGTAGAAGAAGTAGTTCACAGAAAGTAAAGCAAAAGCAGTTCACTGAACAGTTTACATTTCACAGGTACTCAGTGGCAAATGGAGAAAATATACTAAAAACAAAATATGTACAGTTACTCACTTTTAATTTCCCCATGTTACTATAATAATTTTCCATATTCTTAAAGAAAATAGGCTTAGAGAAACTAAGTGAATCCCTAAATTTGCAAAGTTAGCAAATGGCAGAGTGGTGATTTGAGCTCAGGCAGGCTGACTTCAGGCCTTCAACCACAACACAACCTTGTTTCCAAAATGTATATTCTCCACTTAAAAGAAAGGTCTTAGGAGGATAGTGTAGGCTCACTCTCAAGGATACATATGTCCTGAACTGTCTTTCAAGAAGGGTTAATTTGCAGTGACCCAGTTACCATTCCATTTGTGGTGTTTATGTAACTGATCAACATGGGTGTCATCTGTGGTGGTAATGAATGATCCAGCTACCTGACACATAACACGAGTTGAACCCTGGCTTCCTTACTATAATCAATACTCCTTTAGAAAAATGTGGAGCCTTAACATGAAAGGCTATACGCTGTAAAAGACATGGCTATCTAAGCACATATGGCACCCTGATCTCTTTCCTTCATAACTGGAATTAGGCTGCTCCCAATAATAATGGCTTAATCTATTCTTTTTTTGGAGAATGTGGATATTTCTGAACCTCTGGTTTAAATCTCTCATAATCTCACCCAAAATGCCCACCATCTGGCAGGCACCAGCAGCCTAGGTGAGTACAGACAATGGTCAACCGGCATCTGTGGCGTGAGGATGCTTGTGGAGAGCTGCTTTGGAGAAGGCATCCCGTATTTAGACCTATCATATTAAGTGGGGATTTTGTGGAGAATCACTCAGGCAAATCAAGCAAAAAGACCAATTCCCAGTGTCCGCTTAATGTAATTGCAAGGTACCCCTAAGTATCACTTTTGTTTCTTTTATGATCAGTGACATTCAGTGGTTTACATTTTAAACCCAGATAATGGTTTTACATGTCAGAGACTCAGAAATGACTCAATATTGTCAAGATGTCTATTCTACCCAAATTGATTTATAGATCCAATGCAATCCCAATCATAATCTCAGGATACCTTTTGGTAGAAATTAACAAGCTGTTTCTAAAAAGGAAAACAAAGTTGGGAGGCTAATGATACCTGACTTCAGGAATTATGATGAAGTGACAGCAATCAAAATAGAGTGGTACTGCTGCAAAGAGACACAAATACATCAACGGAACAAAACAGAGTCCAAAAATAGATCCACACATACATGGACAAGTGATTTCCAAGAAAGTGAAAAGGCAATTCAGTGAAGGAAGGGACATCTTTTCAACAAATGGTGCTGGAACAATTCTATGTCCATGTACACACACAAAAAAAGATTTTGGATCCATACATTTCATGATGTACAGGAGTCCTTATCTGCAAGAGATACATTCAAAGGCCCCAGACAATGCCTGAAACCAGATAGTACTGAACCCTATATATACTGTTTTTTCCTATTCATATTTACCTATGATACAGTTTAATTTATAAATCAGAAAGTAAAATATTAATAACAAAATAGAACTATAACATACTGTAATAATAGTTATGTGAATGCGGGCTGTCTCAAAATATTTTACTGTACTATACTCACCTTCCTCCTTGTAATGATGTGACATAGTACAATGCCTGTGTAATGAGGTGAAGTAGGGTGAAGGACGTACGCATTGTGACACAGCATTAGGCTACTATTGACTATCTGTATTCTTGAATCTGTGTAACTATCCTTTACTTGGTGTAACTCATTGCAAGGGATCCCTTGCTCAAGTCGTCATACAGGCTGAATGATTCTGGCACAACACATTGCTGTCAATTGGAACATCTTTTTGGTTCATATCTTCCACCCACAAATTTACCTTTCCACCTTAACTAAGCACTTAATATACATTGTGGCCATAACTTTTGCAGTCTGAGGTGCAACAGCAAGACCAGCACAAATTTACTTGTCCTGTTTCACAATTTCATGGATAGATTTGTTCTTAACCTTAGCAACCTCGGCATATTTTTCTCTTTCCTTATTAAGTCAAGAACGTTCACCTTTTCATTTAAAGGAAGCACCTTCTAGCTTCTCTCTGGCACATCCAAATTGCCAGCAACACTACTCCTATACTTTGGGGTCATTATTAACTGAAATAAGGGTTACTTGAACACAAGGACTGAGATACTGCAACAGTTGATCTGATCACTATGAACCTGAAAGAGCAAATCCCTCAAGATGAATCCTGAGGGGCTAACTGGGTCTAATTTTACAATACAGTCAAGTGGCCATTTGCTAACTAGAGGTCACACAAGTACCCCGAGTTCCCAGAAACAATATCTCCTTAATTCTGAACCTTCGCAGCTGACTATTCCTGTTCAGGCCACCTGAACCAACCAACAGACTGCGTAGCCTGCACCAACCAACCAGAAATCACTTGCACTGAATGACCTGAACTAAGCACAGTGGACTCCTTCATTTGAAAAAATGTACCTGAATGGGAACCTGGGCAGAAAGCTGCTCTATGAAAGCTCCATCCATCCTTTGTTCTCTGGAATACACCTTCGTTTTACAGGGCACAAGGGATGGTGCGAGATTTCATCACACTACTCAGAACGGTGCACAATTTAAAACTTACGAATTATTTGCTTCCGGATTTCCATTTAATGTTTTTGGACCACAGGGGACTGAAACTACAAAAAACGAGTATGCAGGTAAGAGGGGACTACTGTGAATATGTCAAAGCATATCAAATTATGTATCTTAAATATTTCCCACTTACTATATTTCATTTATAGTTCCATAGAGCTATAACTTCAAAAAAAAAAAAAAAGTCCAGCACAGGGTAGTTTGGGAGTTAATGTAATTATTATCCCATCCTGACCCACCTCAGGAGTATCTGAGGACAGCACGGTGCCTCTAGTAAGGAAGGAGGTCTTCTTGGGTATAAAGCTGTCATGGCCATTCTCACTATCTTCCTCCCACAAAGCTGGTAGCTTTAAATCATGATCATAAAGCTACATCATGTATGAATGACAATATTTTTCTGTTCTATAAAGCAAGCTGTATCTTATCCAAAAGTGCAACAGATCATTAAGAAACAAATTCAAAAGGAGAAATGTACTGACTATTTAAATCCCATTAGAAAGTATTAACTAAGCCATCCCAGGACATTCCCACAACACTGACTCACAGAGGCATTCCCATACAGATTCAGAATGAGTAGCATGTTGCAATCTGGATTTAGCTTATGCTTCTTGGCACATTAACTCTTGCTGCCCACTGAGTCTTAGGAAAGGTTGACCAAACCCCGAAACAATCTAACATTACTCTTCACTAGAGCTCTAGAGGCTTGTAAGGAGTGCAACAGTAGTCTCTAGAGGAACAGCTGCGTCCAGAGCTTGCATGCTACTCATATATGATGACTTAAGAAACATTAGCTTTATTGGTTTTTAAGCAAGAAAGTGACATAGGTTTTGGATGAAATGTTCACTCAGGGGAAATACAAAGTGTTTATTTAAATACGTTAACTATATTGTGTCTAACCACCACCCCAAAAATGTGATGAACGGCACATTTGAGATGTTGGATAATAGAAAGGGGGCCCGGGCACAGTGGCTTACACCTGTAATCCCAGCACTTTGGGAGGCTGATGCAGGCTGATCACCAGAGGTCAGGAGTTCAAGACCAGCCTGGCCAACATGGTAAAACGCCATCTCTACTAAAAATACAAAAGTGAGCCCATCATGGTAGCAGGCAACTGTAATCCCAGCTACTCAGGAGGCTGAGGCAGGAGAATCGCTTCAACCCGGGAGGCAGAGGTAGCAGTGAGCCAAGATTGTACCATTGCACTCCAGTCTGGGCAACAAGAGTGAAACTCCATCTCAAAATAAATAAATAAATAAATATAATAATAATAATAGAAAGGGGAAAACAGGGTTGCTGCCAATGAGGGAACTTAGTAAAGGATAAACTTTTCAGGATAAAGGCAGGTGAGTTGTTTGAAGTGAAAGGAGAAGATTCCAAGGACAGAAAGGTGAAGAATTTACTAATTCAGAAAGAAAGAACCAAAAACTTGCATTGGCAATGGAGACGAGAGGTCCCACACCAACTAAGTGAGAGCCCCAGATTGGAAGCCAGACACCGTCCATTCCAGAGCCCATATTCTTCACCCTCCTACTGACCAATTCTTCCATGCCATCGGCAGCACTGACACATGGGCCTTCACAATGAACACTTCATGAGACTGGCAGTGTCTCTGAGGCTGTCCTCACTGTGCAGACAGCACAGATAACACGGAAATCACAGCAACAGAAAACGTAACATTTATGAAGCCTCTCTCATATATAAATGTTAGAATCTAGCATACGTCATGGTAAAGCAGAAATTATTCTGAATACACAGCATATTCTATGTTCTCTGTCTTCACATGAAGGTGACAGATTTAGCAGGGATGACAGGCACATACTATAAAATGATTACCCTAGTTAAAAGTTCTTATGCAGAAGTCATATTCATTGGGAATATAAAATAATACAGGTCTTAGCAGCAAACTTTCAGTTTAGTGTTAACTATGATGCATAAAATAAAATGAATAAAAAGACCATGCAATGCAGCACGTTAAAAACACTCTGAGGCAAAGGCAGGGCGCAGGGGGGCTAGGTCAAGAGATCTGGGGGTGCAGGTTAGCTGTAAATAACTTAATTATTCCAAGTCCATTTCTTCATCTATAAAATGCAGAATAATTCCACTTGCCGCAACAATGTCTCAGGTCTTAGAGGATTAAATGAGAGAGTGTAAAGGAAACTGCCAAGGCTCATACACAAATGTAGCGGGGGTATTCTCATCACCACTGCTTTCTCTCTTTCAGAGATGTCAACTATGTAATTCCTTCACTTGGTTTCAGCACTTCAAAAGATGGAACTTCTATTCAGCCAAAGCTTCCACTAAGGTATCTGAATAATTTTTTGGTATCCTTAATCACATCTAATTTTTTTATTTTTATTTTTTGGTAGACAGATCTGACTCTGTCACCCACGCTGGAGTGCAGTGACAAGATCACAGCTCACTGCAACCTGAAATCCCTACCCCGCCCCCCGAAATAGGTAGGACTACAGGCACACACCATCACATCCAGCTAACTTTATTTTTTGTAGAGAAGGGGTCTTGCTGTTGCCCAGGCTGATCTCAAACTCCTGACCTCAGGCAATCTTCCCACCTCAGCTTCCCAAAGCTCTGTGATTACAAGTGTGAGCCACTGCACCCAGCCAATCACACATAATTTTGACTGCTGGCACATGAAATAGAGGATTACTGGTCTTGTAAATTTTCACATCTTTTTTTTAAAGTTTGCTCTGTGTATACTACAAAACATTTGTGGTATTATGCTAAAACATTCTTCATAAAAATTCACATTTTGTCCTTACAAATGATTACACTCATTTTTTTTATTCCACCCCAAAGTCCACCCCTCAAATCTGGGAAATAAAAATTTTATAAGAATTTTTAAAAGAAAAAAAACTTTTATTACTTATCATTCAGGTTTTCAGACATATTTTTTGCATTGGAATATCTCCTTTCACCCCTGAAGGGCACTGAACAATAAAGGTGAAGGACTACAATAAAATGTCCCATATTGACTTTTAAAATGTATTAATCGTCTTTTAGTGTCATGAGATCATGTGGAAAGAAAAGCAATGTGAAATCAGACCAGGCTCTCCTGGACTGATAGAGGAGGAGCTGCTGCCCCTTAGATATATAACCCAGGAAATTTTTTTTATTGTGACTAATTCATTAGACATTTTATGTTCTACATTTATTGCTCAGTAAAATAAATAAATAATGAGGTAAAGATACACTTCATTACAGAACATTCTATTGTCTATGTAGGTACTTGGGGAGGGTAGATGAGTTTTTAAAAAGCAGTTTAACATTTTTCTGGTTCTTATTTACAACTCTAGACTACAGATTTCAGGGAAAGGGGAAGAGAGTGAGGACAAAGAATCTGTTCTAACCTAAACATTCTTCACGATTTAGTGGTAATTACTTCTTTTAAGGTTCAGTCACCTTCAAAATATTACACGATAAAAAGAAGAGAAAAATATTACATGGTTCATAGCCAAGAACATTAATAAGAGTACTTTCTAAAGTATAATCATTATTTTCATTTTCTATTTAAAATTTTTCATTTATCATCTCAGTTGCCAAATTTCAATCTTCATTGATTAAAAACACAGCAAAACTCCTTGCATACAAATTTATTCAGGTTTGCAAACATTAAATCATTAGATTAGAATGACAAGCATGACAAAATTAATATGGCAAAAGAGGTTTGGGGAAATATAAACTCTAAAATGTATTGAATTAGGTTTTAAATTGAACCCATATAAGCTTAAGTTCAATCAAAACCAATATTGCACACTTTTTAATCAATTATTTCATAATCATCCCTCTAAATCCTTTAATTTACCAAGAAATCCTATCTAAAAAGTTTTCTAAAGTCAGCCATAAAATACCACTAAAATGCAAATTGGGTCTAAACTTCCACTAAGTCCATCAAATGTCACCTTACTTCATCAAATCACTTTACATGAATGAATCTTAAAAATGTCTTCAGTGTTCATTAGTGTTACAATTAAGAACCATATTATATTGAAAATAAAACAACATATTTATTTTGAACGATCATGGATTTAAACTCTTTAAAATAACTTATCATGCAAGTCACATGATATTAAGCTCATTTATAACTTCTAAACAAAATTTAAACCTCTACAAAGCTAATGTTTAGGCCAGAGCAACAGTTCTGCTTTTTCAACTACATCTAATAGAAGAACCTTTGTTGGTTCCTTTAACACAATCTTGTTGTTAGCAAATGATCACAGAGGAGGTTAGGGCTGGAAATGTAAGTTTGAGAGTCATCACTGTGAATCCATGAGAAAGCATGAGGGCCACAGAGGCTGAATATGAGCCGAGCAGAGAACACGCCACAAGATGCCCCTTAGAAGACAGGCAGTGGGAGTGGGACTTGGGTGGGGCACGTAAAGTAGGATACAGATGAGTTACCCTTCACTTCCTCTTTAAAAGCCCCCACAGGGTGCAGTGGCTCACGCCTGTAATCCCAGCCCTTTGGGAGGCCAAGGCAGGCGGATTTCCTGAGCTCAGGAGTTCAAAATCAGCTGGGACAACACAGTGAAACCCCGTCTCTACTAAAATACAATAATAATAATAATAATAATAATAATAATAATAATTAGCCGGGTGTGGCTGCCTGCGCCTGTAGTCCCAGCTACTCAGGAGGCTGAGGCAGGATAACTGCTTGAACCCAGCAGGCAGAGGTTGCAGTGGGCCGAGATCAAGCCACTGCACTCCAGCCTGGGCAACAAAGCAAGACTCCGTCTCTAAAAAAAAAAAGGGGAGCCCCCTTTGTAAGTATCAAAATAGGTGCATTTGGTAATCACACTGGAATAGATCTCCAGTATTAATGTTTTAATGCCTAATATTTTGCTTTCCCCCAATCACCATCTTTCATAAATGAGAAAAAAGAAAATATTTCAAAAATGATAGAGACTTTTGTAAAATTAAGAATCACAAGAATATGAAATCTTTAATTTATTTGAAGCTGAACAAGTTGCAATGAACTAATCAGAATAAGAATTACATAATTTGATACTTTTGGGATATAACTTTGTATCTTATTAATGGGATCCAGATGGAGATTTGACAGTTACGAAAAGTATTCAAAAACTGTTGTAAAATTTTAGTTCATCATCTTTCCTCCAGAAAAATCACCTGTAAGATGAGAAAACATGAAAGAAACATTGTGATGAAATGGGCCAATTCTAACCCATATCTCAGTTTTCTGGGCTCAATGAGGAGTCTTGGGAGGCTCCACTAGGGTGTGCTCTGTCCCGCCCCCCATAATTTCATCTATACTTCCCTGCAGATGGTTCCAACTCTGAACCCCAAAAGTAGGTGGGCCTGGGTTAATGATGGCAACAACTCACACCTCACTGGGAGGCAAATCGAGAGAACTGGCTAAAACCATCCACACAGGGTGAAGTTGGCTTGGGCTGGAACCCCAGTTTGGTTACTTAGCTGGCAAAATGACCTTAGGTGAGCTACTTAACATCTTTCAGCCTGAGCCAGAGATGCCCTATCTACAAAATGGAGATAATACTTAAGGAGCTGTGAGGATTAAAATGAAAGACATGCAGGATCCTCAATAAATGTTAGCTGTAGTTATGACACTCCGTCTTCTCCAAGAGAAGTGGTTGGCACTCGAGCTGTGCAAACCTCCTCAGGATAAACCACAGAGGCAGAGCTAGGGCACATAGCCTCAAAACATGAACAGGGAGGGCACTTAAGTAAAAAGTCCACCTCATATACCAAAACCAAGGCAAACAAGATGGAAATTCTCTTACAGGTTCCTGATTAAAGAAAAATCATGTTGACATGTTTATCTGCATTAAAAGAATTTTAAAACATGGGTTCCTACTCTTCTCTCCATCATGCTGGCTCTTTGGCCTGGTAGAGCGAGTAGTACAGCTACTGAGTCTTCAAAAAGAAAGGAAAAAAAAAATTACCACAAAATATGCCAAAGTTACCAGCAAGAACAGGTTATAAGATGGACCCATATGAATAGATTTCGCCTTGTTTCTGTTTCATTGTTGCACTTCCTTCTATTAACTGCACAAATGGAACACTACTTTAAATCATCACATCTGTGGGATGAAAATTCTTAACACTTCCTTCTTAATGCATTGTGGTAGTTATATGTAAAGTATCCTAACAAAAGCTAAACTTATTAATAAATCATTATATTTATAATATAATGACTTTAATGTAAAACTGTCTAAAACACACATTTCTGAAGTCAACCACAGCATGCATGTACTCTGTAAGGTTGTCAAGCTTGTGATATACAAGAGCCATGTTAAAGATGAGAGCTTCTCAAATTTACGATAGTATTATTTTTTCCTCCAAGCACTGACTATTGCTCTTAAAATTTTTCTGAATCAGTTGAGCTGGAATGACAAAAAGATTTCCAACATGTTTGTATTTGATGTTGGTCCCTAAAGCCTGCCATATAAAGATTAATCATTTCTTGGCCAGCCAGTCTTTAATGTTGCGATTCACTTAGTCATTGTGCTGGAAAACTGTTTCTATTTCATATAAACCTAAGGAAGAAGAAGAAGAAATAGGGAAAGAGGAAAAGGAGGAGATGGAGACAGAGAAAGAGAAAGAAATAGAGGACAGTTTACCAACCAAATACAATAATCCCGGAACCTTCCTTACCTCTTCCGGAGAAAAAATAAAAACAATTTCATCCAATAAAATAAAATAACTACTGGAAATAAAAACTACCTCAACCAATCCCTCCTCTCAAGAGATGAAATGACTAAACCAAGTATCAACTAACACACACCTTTTGAAGTGTGAAAGCATATGTAGATTACAGCAGCCTGGTTTAACATTCACCGGAAGCTGGCCGAAGCTGAGGGTTGGGGCAGATAACCAGATAATGTGGGCGAAGCCAAGCACATTCTCTGGCCTCCATCTGGTTTCACTTGGACTTGCTGAACACTGTACTGTCACACTTAGAATCCACTGGTCAGCTTGAATTATGTTGACTGGAATCTCTGGGGATAGGTTTTGCAATCAGGAAGAATCCTTGTTTGAGAAAATCTTCCTCTAAAATGAATGAAAAACTGTGTAACTTGGATAGAAACCTCAACACCAATATAAAAGAATTCAAAGATTCTAGTCACTCTCTTCTGTAAATGAATATTTACAAGTTAGTAACAACATGCTATGAATCTGTACAAGAATGAGGCTCAGCCATGAAATTCTTCCTAGAAAAGGTGGTGTGGCAGTATTCCTTTTAGCAATTTTTCAGGCTGGTTTAGGAGAAATCTCTTTTAGATGGAGAAAAATTGTATTTGTGGATTATAAAAAATTTTTGTTGCCATATTTGTGGAGGGAAACTGACTCTTTGAAAAGCAATTTAAACATGGGTATCCATCTATTTCACAACCGATCAACCAACACTCTCCCATGACAGTGCAGGGTACAGTCGACACTGGGAAGACAGCAAACCTGGGTTCTTATTAAAATTCAAGTACTATCTCGAGCCAGACACAGGTTTTTCTATGCAAAACCTAGCAAAATATATTTCTTCCCTTTGGTAGTAATCTTTTAAATAACTAAAATAGTTACCTAAATTCAACATGAATATATAACAAACTACTGTTTCTTCCTACTATGTTAATCCTTGGAGTTTGTTTACATGTTAGCTTTTAGGATATTGTGCCCCCTGGAGAATTCACATCTAGGAATAAGATTTCCATAGTACAAATCAACCTTTTGACACTGCTACATCAAAATTCTAGTAGCAACAGATAAACTGAAACTGCCTACAGTCATTCTTGACTGGGGCAGGATGACATGGTGCCAGTCTCCCAATGCCACGACCAATTTGATGATACTGATGTCATCACGATAGACAAAACACAGCACAGCTGGCACTAATGTCATTCTTATCCTGGAAAAGGTTCACCCCAAAATCTCCAGGTATGGGGATTTTTTTTTTTAATCGCAGCCTGCAAAGCTGTGTTTATGAAGTATTTCACACAGACTCACTGAGTTCTCGTCATAATTCTATGAGACAAAGAGTCACGTTTGTCTCACTCTATTCAACGGGTATATTTTGTAAACTGGGATGTATAATTTAATGTTTGTTAATCACAGTTTAAGCACTTGAGAAAAGGTTAGGTCCTAAAGGAATTCTAGGGAGAATCTTTTTATAAACCGCAGGCTTTGGCTATTTAAAAAAATCACTCCTGATTTATGTGAGACCTTATTATTCAGTTTGCTCAAATCTGAATGCACCTATATTTCTATCAGGTAGATCCCATTTTACATATGAAGACATAGACAGAGGTTAACGTCCTTTCTCAAGGTCACAAAACTAGTCGTTGCAAAATAGATCGTATCTCAGAGCTCCAAACTCCCCATCCTCGTTTAGTCCACCAGGCTATGCTGCTTCTCTGACTGAACTGAAAGTAGATTACAATAAAAGATTACCATAAAAGTTTGATTCTCCCATTCACCACTTCATGGACTGTCTTTAGAAGTACAATACAAAAAAAAATTGATTTGGTATTCACCTTTGGTATTTTTCATTGCAATGAAGCAGCAGAGAATGTGACTAAAAGAGCGTCACTCATAGACCACACCAATGCATATGTTTTCAGAGTAATCATCTAAAAAAAAAATCAGCAGGCTATTAGGATTCTGGCTAATTAAAATAGATGAATTTGCTTTAAAAAAAAAAAAAAAAAAAAACTCCCACATTTTCCGAGTAAGTCTCCCCGGGGTCTTCCTATCACACCTCTGGTAGCACTTTATGATCTGGGGGTACTTTGGATGTGAAAGTATAGTTTGGAAGCAGAGCATGTGTGGTGATCACTGTTTCCTTAGTTTAAAAGTGGTAAAAGGCCAGGTGTGGTGCCTCATGCCTGTAATCCCAGCACTTTGGGACGCTGAGGCAAACGGATCACTTGAGGTCAGGAATTTGAGCCCAACCTGGCCAACACGGTGAAACTCCGTCTCTACGAAAAATACAAAAATTAGCCAGGCATGGTGGCACGCGCCTGTAGTCTCAGCTACTCAGGAGGCTCAGGCAGGAGAATCACTAGAACCCGCGAGGCGTAGGTTGTAGTAAGCCAAGAAGATCTAGCCACTGCGCTCCATCCTGAGCAACAGAGCAAGATTCCACTCAAAACACAAACAAAAAGTGGTAAAAGACAGAGAGTCAGAGGCAGGAAAGCTGAATACGAGTGAGTGACACAGCTCTGCAGGCAGCCCCTATCCTTGCTCCATTCCATCCAACAGAGGCATGGGCCCTAGCAGGTAGTGCACAGGCAGGATTTGGACCCCAGGGCAGCAGACAATTGTACTAGTGATAGATTCCTAATAAGCCACGGATACCTAACTAACTCCAGCTGGGTCAGTCAACGTCACTCTGCCTTTTGGGATTCTGGAATCAGGTCTCAGACACGCTCTTGAAACTGAGGGGATGGAAAAACATGAGCTGAGACTGTCACATAGGACAGGAGGCTCAGATGGCTAGAGAAAGACAGTCATCAGAAAGAGAGGAATGAAGCTGATGAGCAGGAGGAAGCTTGTTTCAAGTGACCTCTAGGTCAGAGAGGTAAAAGCAGAGACAGATGAGGCAGACGAAGCTTCTGAGTAGTATCTAGTGGAGTTCCAGCCCCTGGTCCCTTGGGAGACCTGGAATTCAGAATGTGAAATACCCTTGTAGTCCTGGAATTAGCATTTTTCTAACACTTGCTATCAAAATAACCTTAATTACTGATTAGGACACAGTCCCCTCCCCTCAAAAAAAATTTAAGAACATTGATATGGTCAGAGAAACTGCACCTAGAGTGCATCAAGTCCTTTTATTACCAAATTTAGAATACGTGAGAACTGACTTGCTGAAATGGCTCCTTCTCTAGGAGCATGTGGAGATGAAGGCAAATGCCATTCCTGCATAGATGTAAACACAGGCCTCCTGTCCTCCTAGTCATCAACTGTGCTGCAAAGAAGGGCTGTCCTCAAGGTGAGAGGCAGAGTTCCACCATTCCCAAGTTGGCACCTGAAATGTAATACGTCACACAGTGACTCCATGTATTTTACATAGTACAGAAAGAGATGTATATACAGATAGAGAGACACAGATATGCATGTAAAATAGGCTTTGGGGCCTATTTTACATGCACATCTCTATGAGTCTCTACATGTGTCTCTTTATCTGTCACGGTGGCTCATGCCTGTAATCCCAGCTCATTGGGAGGCCAAAGTAGGAGGATTGCTTGAGCCCAGGGCTTAACACCAGCCTGGGCAACACACTGAGACCTGTCTCTATTTTAAAAAAAAAAAAAGTCAGACATGGTGTCGCACACCTGTAATCCCAGCTACTCAGGAGGCTGAGGCGGGAGGATTGCTTGAGCCCCAGGAGGTCGAAGCTGCAGTAAACTGAAATTGTGCCACTGCCCTACAGCCTGGGTGACACAGCAAGACTCTGACAAAAAAATAAAAATTAAAAAAATAGGCTTTTGCAGTGTGGACTGGGTATGTATCAAATTCATTTTCAAACATTTCTACAGAAAATTACATTCCAAGGTCCATACAACACGATTTACAAGATCAAAAACAAGAGATGCACTCCCCAAATAACTTTCTTTTCATGATGTTTGAGTCTGGTATCTTTCACTTAGGAGTTATATATTTAAAAGGGCCTGGATTAACAACAACAACAAAAAATCCCAACTCTATTACTTACTAGCTCTATAACCTCAGAAAAGTTCTAAATAACAACTATAACACCTACTAACAAGATGTTTGTAAGAATTACATTATTAATAAGTAAAAGTAATCTAGAAGACCTGGCATTTCAGAGGCACTTAAAAAGCCTCCTTTTCTTTAAACTTATTTTTTCTCAGCCTTCATCGATCCACAACTGAATATTATTTTAGTCCATTTCTGTATCTCAGTTCTCTTTTACCCTGTACAATTTCAGATGCTCCAAACTGAGCCTTCTCATTATTGTAGAAGCTGGACTGTATCTTACAACACATTCACTCAAATTTGACTACTTAGTGTGGACTCTGACTACCAGCTGGCCAGATGAATTGAGCAGAGACTGAACTTATTCCTAAAAGAACTAATTGAACTTATTCCTGAATCCCTGAAGCTTAAGGTTCAGTCATTAACATCCCTACCCACTGCTGCTGATCTCTCATCCTAACCAGATATCTCAATATCTCCACTGCTAACTATTTAGACCAGTTTTCTCCACTTGACTATGGGATGTTCCTTTCCTTTTCAGGGATTTTTTTATTTGTTCTGGGCTGGTCCTTTCTTCACTCCAAGGCTGAGGACTCTTGATTCTTTCCAAAAAATAACCTCAAATAAGGTCAGGTGTGTTGCTAGCTTTCAGTAGCTCCTTACAATAATTGGATATTTATGCAAATCTTGGCAATCTTACATGGTCAGCCCAAGCTAAGCACAGACAGAGTTCCTATAGGCCTATGGACCTAATTACATATGCCGATAGCTTTTTCTGAAGACAATCCATTTATATTTGAACTCCCTAAGAATTTAGTTTGACAGAAGCATCAAAAGACAGATTGTGCCTTATAATATCAAAGATATTTAAAAAGTTATGTTAATGTAATTCTGCCACTTTTTGGCCATATGATGCATGTAGCCATTTAACCTTTAAGACTTTGTAAAATGGTGATAACATACTTGCAGTCCTTGCTTTGCACAGCTTTGAGATGCATAAATTTCAGTTACCACAGTTTAATCAACATCATTCTGCCAATAAGAAGACTCAAATGTCAGTTACTATGGTAAATTAATCAATCATAATTACATAAAAGAAACTTCACCATTAGCTCTTCAGTGCACCAATCACTGAGTAAATAACAGATGTGTATCATGATCCATGACCAATCATGTCACTTCTCTCAAAGTCTGTCAGCGATTGGTCACTGTGCATCTGAGTTCATACACAGACAGCAAAGCATATAGCTGTGGTGCCTCCATGTCTCACAGTGATTAACCCACTTGACATTTTACAAAAATTGGTAATCCAAAGAGGGAATTGGGCAGCAAAGATGAAAGTGCAGCAATGAAATACTGGTAAACTCAAAGTGAAATTTGAATCAAACATAAATGATGTTTAGAGAAGAAATAGCTGACTATGGGAATGACATCTAAGAGACACGAAGGACATCTAAGAGACACTGGATGTGCAGCCACAGGCATTTGGTGAAGTCAGCTTTACATAAATTAGCAAAAGAATGAAGATGTCCCAGAGGAAGTGATGCCAGCAAAACAACTTCACATTAATGGAACTCACTGAAAGCACAAAGGATGAAATATGGGAAACTGATCCAAACTTAGAAAGGAGTATGGAAATTCACCAAGGCATAGAAAAGATGCTAGGCCCGACTTATATTGTATGACAAGAAGAAGAAGACAGGCACTGTTCCAACTACTCTTGATAAGTTTTTAATTCTCAATTCTTCTAATTTTATTTATTTTTATTTTTTTGGAGATTGAGTTTCGCTCTTGTCACCCAGGCTGGAGTGCAATGGCACGATCTCAGCTCACTGCAACCTCTCTCTCCTGGGTTCAAGCAATTCTCCTGCCCCAGCCTCCCAAGTAGCTGGGTTTACAGGTGCCTGCCACCATGCCCAGCCAATTTTTGTATTTTTAGTAAAGACAGGGTTTCACCGTGTTGGCTAAGTTGGTCTTGAACTCCTGACCTCAGGCCATCTACCGTCTCGGCCTCCCAAAGTGTTGGGATTACAGGTGTGAGCCCTTCATCTAATCTTTTACATTACAGTATACTAAATCAATACCAGTTTTTTCATTTCCGTACACATTTGTAACTCACAAGAGAATTTTTAATGTTTTAACAAAAACATTCAACAACTCGAGTTGTTCCCACTATTATTAAGATTGTTTTGTGTAGTTCAGCTTGCACCATCACTGTTCCAGTCCTGTACTACTGTGCAAAATGAGGACTGCTTTTTGGAAAGGTATAGTAAGGATTAGAACATATGATGTTCATAAAGTATCTGTTGAGGGATGAGGATGGAAGGCAAGCAAGGGCTAACTTCTGAAGAACTCTGCACGCCTTTAATGCTGAAAGTTAATTATAAATTCCTTAAGGATGACAGAAAACCACGACAGGGATTTAAGGAGAGTGGCAGGGCAAGATCTGCGTTTTAGAAAATTAACAGGTCATATTCTGCACGATGGATTTTAGCAAAATTTGTCTAAAAGAATGAACTGAATTAATTTATTTGAGAGTTAAAAAGTCTCTACACTAAGGCTATGGCCATGAGGGCAGAGAAGATAAATCATCTTTAAGAAATATTTAAATGTGGGATTGACCAAAGGTGGTGACTAACTGGAGACAGATGTTGATAATGGCTACAGGTGACTGGCTAGGGTAATATTTTGCTGACACTTGTTGGATGCAATGTGCTAGGTACTGTCCTATGGGCTTTACATCTACATACCAGCTGAGTTAATCCTAACAACCTCAGAAGGTAGCTTCTCTTATTATCACCGTTTAGAGAGAAGGGAAATGAGGAGCAGAGAAGGTGACTTGCGTAGGGTGGCACAGCTAGTAAATGGTGCTGCTAGAACAAGCCCAGCCCTGTCCAATTCCACAGCTACAACCTGAACCCACTCTCACCCTACCCATCCAGTGGGCCATCCTGCACTAAACACCCTTATCACTCAGTGACGCACTTAGCGCCCTTCCATGCTGCAGTCCCTTCCTGCCAGTCTGATCCTTCCTTTTGTCCCACAGCAAACGCTACTACATGACTGCACTACAGGACCAGCACTGTCCTTCTCTTCCTACCATCAAAAAAGTTCTCTTCAAAAAACACAGGATCAACTGCTTATCTCCTGACCAACCTGCCTTCCATGTTGTTTACCGTTTAAGTAAATAATTACTTGGAACAAGGGGAAAATAAAGAACACGCCATATATCTGAGAAGAAAAATAATTTTATGTATTTTATAACCCTTCCATGTATAAGTTGCCATTTACAGATTAAAAATCTTTTGAGAAGGGGAAGACAGTGTAGATGAAATTATTTTTAACCCACCTGATTTCTAGCTTTCCACCCTATATGGGCTCCTATTGTCTCTTATCTTTTGTTTTTAGAAAGCACACCTTGCTGAGGGAAAGCCTCTTAAGGAAGTGTAGGTAAAGGATCATAATGGCTAGCTTTTTTCACATACTTTCCCAGAACTTTCTAGAAAAAGCTGTTAGTCTTCAAATGTCCCAGAAAGGACTGGCTTTTTATACTTATCTTCCCTAATTAATGATCAATTTTATCATAAGAATCTTTAAAGTTAAACAGATACATTTCTATCATTTTCCTTCTGCTGCCTAAAACTTGAATATAGTTGTATTGTTCATTCCCATTAATGAGATTTCCACTATATAAATTTGTTTTCCATTCTGATTGCTGAGTTATTTATCGAGGTCTATGAGAAGTCTAGATGAATTCTAAAACTATCCATAGAAGAAAAACAAATCTATCATGCTGGTATTAAGTTATATTTTAGTTATTCAGTTTATGCCAAAACACAGAATATTGGTAGATGACAATTTAAATGGGTTACCAAAGAGTTACTCAGAAATCAATCTCCCAATCATAGATTTATGCTTAAAGGGAAAAATATTCATTCAATTCTTGATTTATACCAGTCATTCATAAAAGTCTTCAACAGATAAGGACCATAAATTTCCCTTCTGTAAAAGCGTAAATCAGTGCCATAGGAGGAGAACAACAGGCCTGTCTCCCTGAGTTCACGTCACTTCAACAGTAGCTTAAAGGGAAGAAAAACAGAAGGTAATTTTTAGTTTTGTAGTTCTAACAATTTGTCTACTACTTAAAAAAAAAAAAAAAAAAAAAAAAAGCTGACAATTGTATGACTCTCAAGTTTGAAAAAACATAGGCCTCAAGATTTGAATACTTTTCCACATAGAGAATATAGTAATGATATTGATTAATAAATAATTTATTTGGCTAGAAACGGCTTTGGTCAGTCCTGCTACTTAAAAAAATATATATATTGTGCTGCTCTTCTTAGATATTTTAGGTTTTATTTTTCCAAGGATAAAAAATATTTTTTGTTTTTTGAGACAGGGTCTTGCTCTGTCACCAAGGCCGGAGTACAGTAGTGCTATCATAGCTCACTGCAGCCTTGACCTCCTGGGCTCAAGGGATCCTCATGCCTCAGTCTCCCAAGTAGCTAGGACTAGAGGTGCACGCCACCACGCCTGACTAATTTTTTATTTTTTGTAGAGATGGAGTCTCCTTACATTGCCCAGGCTGGTCTCGAACTCCCAGCCTCAAGAGATCCTCCTACCTCCGCCTCCCAAAGTGCTGGGATTACAGGTGTGAACACTGTGCCCAGCTAATATTTTTGAAGAGAAATTCTTTGAAAACTAAACTGTGCATCAGTCAATCAGCAGAAAACAAATTGATGCAGCAAGATTTATAAGAGCTGTATCTTCAAATTTCTCATTTTTCTTCCCACAATAATATTGAAGTCTCCTGTTTATATCAGTGTGAAAAGATTTCCTGAATCGCCCTACATAGTTCATAAAATCCTTATATTTGAGGGTGGCATAACTAGGCTTAAATGTTTTAGGAATATATTTCCAAAGAAAAGATTTATCTAAACGTAAGCATTCTAAAAAGATACCAAATATCTACATCAAGCTACTGTGATTATCACACATAGGGGCACAAAATAATCTTCTTACAATTTTGTTCAAAATGAGCTATAAAACAACATTCCAAAAATTAAATTAGTATGGCCAGGCATGGTGGCTCACGCCTATAATCCCAGCACTTAGGCAAGCCGATCACCTGAGGTCAGGAGTTCGAGACCAGCCTGGCCAACATGGTGAAACCCCGTCTCTACTAAAAATACAAAAATTAGCTAGGAGTGGTGACACGCACCTGTAGTCCCAGCTATTTGGGAGGTTGAGGGAGGAGGATCACTTGAACCTGGAAGGCAGAGGTTGTAGTGAGCCAAGATTGTACCACTGCACTCCAGTCTGGGTGATAGAGACTCATCTCAAAAAAAAAGAAAAAATTAGTACGTATTTGCCAAGAACCATCTGTTTAACGTTCAGAACATTCAGAGGGAAAAAACAAATGGTTTGACTTATTTTCACTCTGTTATTTACAGAGGATGCAACATTAGAAAAATTTTACAAGGTTGAATTATAATTTTCACAGCAGAGAAACTGATATGGTGTCTGATCTTCTGGTCTCTGGAAGGAATTTTCCTAATCCATTCAGAATCAAAAGCAAAAGCAAAACAAAAATCAGTTTACAGACTACTGAGTTACATAGTACAGCCCTACCTGGAAATATATCTCCCTTATATTTAGGATACTTTTATTTTCTTTTTTGAGACAGAGTCTCGCTCTGTCGCCCAGGCTGGAGTGCAGTGGCCGGATCTCGGCTCACTGCAAGCTCTGCCTCCCAGGTAGGCGGAGCCTGCAGCTGGGACTACAGGCACCCACCACCTCGCCCGGCTAGTTTTTGTATTTTTTAGTAGAGACGGGGTTTCACCGTGTTAGCCAGGATGGTCTCGATCTCCTGACCTCGTGATCCGCCTGCCTCGGCCTCCCAAAGTGCTGCGATCACAGGCTTGAGCCACCGCGCCCGGCCAGGATACTTTTTATAGAAAACAAAACCGGGGGGGAAAAAAAAAGCCATTGCTTCCATGACTAAAACACAACTCAGGTTCTTTATCGATTAACCTCATTCCCGAATATTCTCACTGCCCAAAACAAATCTGTCTTATAAAAGCATAGAAACCTGCTTATCCCAAGAAATTCTCTTTGATGAAGATTCCATTAGCCCTGCTCTGTATTCTCTCTGCTTAGCCAATCTGCTCAAAAGTTCATTGTTCTTTTGACAGGAATCATACAATTTAACTACATAATTTCCTCCTCCTAAGACAGAAAATTCAGGGCCTGGTTAATCAATAAAAATTTTCCTCTTCTCTCCTGTCTGATTTAAACCAAGTCAACTATATTGGCCACAATAAAAAATGTAAATTGTTGGAATCATTTGTGCTTAAATTATCTTATGGAAAAGGTGACAGTTCTCACCAACCAATCTATTTTCTCTTTACAACCTGGATTTACAATAGTTTCCTGCAGCTCCTTATTGGTTAGGATTATTCCCTAGACTTTAAGAGTGAAAAGGAAATATTTTTAAAAGGACACAGATACATTTTTAAATTAACATCTATAATGTTAATGAGTGTTCAATACACATTTGGCAGATATATAAATTAGCCACCCCATTAATATCTCTGATAATATACAGGGTAAAATGAGGTAACAATATTAAGTACTTAGCAAAGACCTTGCAACATTCACTAAATGGTATCTATTTTTATGATTACTTCTGAATATCAGATCAGTTGTTTCTGGTATTTTTTCCCAGGAATTAATAGTCTATCATGTTTGTATCATTTCCTCTCCCACATCCTAAGTACCCCCACTTTTCCCCTACCTTTCATCCCCAGCCCAACTCCTGTGTTGCCAGAGTAGGGTTTTCATTCATTTCATTAGATATGCATATAAACTCAGAGCTACAGAAAGAAATAATCTGATGTTTTCTGGGTGTGTGTGATGGGGTCTTGCTATGTTGCCCAAGCTGGTCTCAAACTTCTAAGCTCAAGCAATCCTCCTCCCTCAGCCTCCCAAGTTACTAGGGTTACAGGCATGAGCCACCACACCCAGAAATAATTTGATTTTTCAAAAGGACTTCCAGTATTAAGAAATATTAGTTATACTCTATTGTACTTTTCATGTGAATGAATCCACTTAGCTTCCAACCCATTAACTTTTATTTAGATTTGACTCAAGTTACAACGTACACATAAGCCATATGTTCTTTCCTATGGGTTTTTCACTCTTGAATTCACCACTGCCTTAAGTATTTTCTAATTTTTTTTTTTTTTCTGAAAGAATTCGAAGTGAGAATAATAGCAGTTTTTAAATATTGATCCTTTGACCACCTATGCAAAAGTAGTTTGGTTGGGTATAGAATGATTGCATTTGATTCATTCCACTTGAAGGTAGCAAGTTTTATTCTAATTAGATACAGAATTTTCTCTGTATTATGACATTCAGAAATCTTATTATAGATAGATACATCTCATTTTTGCTGTTGTTGTTAAGGCCTCATATCTTCTAATTTCTTATTTTATTTTGGGCAACATCCGGTCTGCTATTTAATTCCCCCACTCATCAACTATGCTTTACATTTCAAGAATCTCACAACTCCTGGACTGAAGCCTCCCAAAGTGCTGGGATTACAGACGGGAGTCACCGTACCTGGCCCACTTTCCAAGAGTCTCAAGCACCCAGAAACCAGGAAGGAAGGCAGCAGTCCTGGCAGCAGCTCTGTTATTTGAGGTTTAGAGCAGGTTCTCATAAACCTACAGTACTCTAAATGTCATCTTTAAATCAGAGAAGTTATGACTTTTGACATAACATCCATTGTCAAGCCCAAAAAACATGATCCCATCCAAGAGCTAACAGAAAGCTACCTCACTCCCTAGAGATACTCTCTAGCTGTAGACACTCATGCAGTCTAGAAAACTGTCCATTCTCCACTAATTTCACTTCAAAATACAATTAGTTTACAGACAGCAGCTCAATACTGAAAACTGAACCTTACATATCAAAACTAATGTCAATCTAAAACTTAGAAAATATTCACGAGATATTTAAGTCAAAAGGTTTTCTATCAGCAAGTAGCAAAAATTATAAAAATGCAGTTTTAAAAGGCTTTGGTAATTATGAACATCACAATTATTTAGTGACAAATAATAAATTTAACACTGATAACTAGAAGTGAGAGTCCAGCCTGGCGCGGTGGCTCAAGCCTGTAATCCCAGCACTTTGGGAGGCCAAGACGGGCGGATCACGAGGTCAGGAGATCGAGACCATCCTTGCTAACACAGTGAAACCCCGTCTCTACTAAAAAATAAAAAAAAAACTAGCCGGGCGAGGTGGCGGGTGCCTCTAGTCCCAGCTACTCGGGAGGCTGAGGCAGGAGAATGGCGTGAACCCGGAAGGCGGAGCTTGCAGTGAGCTGAGATCCGGCCACTGCACTCCAGCCTGGGCGATAGAGCGAGACTCTGTCTCAAAAAAAAAAAGAGAGTGCAGGCCAGGCTCGGTTGCTCACACCTGTAATCCCACCACTTTGGGAGACAGAGGAGGGTGGGCGGGTCACTGGAGATCAGGAGTTCGAGACCAGCCTGGCCAACATGGTGAAACCCTGTCTCTACTAAAATTACAAAAATTAGCTGGGTGTGGTGGCACACATTTGTAGTCCCAGCTGCTTGGGAGACTCAGGCAGGAGAATCACTTGAACCCAGGAGGCAAAGGTTGCAGCGAGACAAGATCATGCCCCTGCACTCCAGCCTGGGCCACCAAAAAAAAAAAAAAAAAAAACAAGGAGAGTGCTGATTTGCTGTTAAAAAAAAAAAAAAAATTGATAAAAGCTTTAATTCACTCTTTCTCAAGAAAGCCACTAAACAGTACAACAATCAAACAAATCCAAGTACTAAGCTTTAAAAAGAACTGTTTTTACATGGACACAGGGGAGAGGAACAACACACACTAGGGGCTATCGCGGAGGCGTGGAGGGAGGGAGAGTATCAGGATAAACAGCTAATGCATGTGGGGTTTAATACTTGGTAACAGGTTAATCTGTACATGTTTATCTATGTAACAACCCTGCACATCCTGCGCATGTATCCTGAAACTTAAAATAAAATGAAATTTGTAAAAATGTTCTTGAGACATCACAAATTCTTCCATAAAGATTCTCTTTATGTTAAAAGGAATATAATGAGATAACATTTACTTTCTCTAAAATAACAACTTGCTATAATCCTACTTACTGTTGAACCGCATACCAAGCTCTGTAAAAGACAAAGTAAATCCCAAAATTAAGTAAAAATCTTTCCTTATCCCCTCCCCCAAAAGATTAACAAGACTACTTAGAGGTACGATAAAGCAAACGATTAAAAAATGGGCAGGAGGAGTTCATTAGCACCTCACTAGATACCTAGATACTTAGGTATCTCTTTCAGATACAGTAAAATGATTACTGCTCTCAAAGAAAAATTGGTGAGAAAGGAAAAATCCAAGAACAGAAAGGTGTTGAAACCATCTGAGTTGTAGTTTCCCTGCTGCTAGCAATCCATCAAACTGTGCAAAATAAATCCTATTGCATCTAACCTTTTAAAATCTTTCCTGTTAAACAACACTTTCAAATTCACCAAGCCAAAAATAACTGGGAAAAATTCAATGCTAATGTGACAATACTGTTAATCCTACTATAATAGTATCACTACAACTTTTAAATCCAAAGGACACCAAATTGAATATTAAACAGCATTTTATTTTGTTTTTGCTCTAGGGTATGCTTTTCTTTGCACAGAAGTATGGAAGGCTCTCCAGTTTGCCACTGACAAGGAGATTCAAGTGCCAGAGAAAGATTCCAAAAACCCAAAGCTTGGGTGGCATGTTTCACAGTCACAGAGGTTGGGTGCATTTCTCATTATTACCTACTTCTGAAGCATTGGTACATCTCTAATGGCTTTGCATATTTTCCAATTTTACTTATTTATCTTTGCTTTTCCACATTTTGCCCTTTTGATTGTGAAACTTCTAGGTAGGGATTAATACCAGGCCATACTAAGCCTAGTTTTGTTATTTAGAGAAAGCTGTTAATTCTCTGTTAATAGCTTAGGGCATTTCTTGAACACTGGGAACTTTAGTACTTGATGAATACACAGGTAGTTCTCAACCTAAAAGCAGATTATGTTCCAAAAGTGTACATGTAATTCAGTTGTCAGAACTAGAAACATATTTTCCCATATGATCGATGCTGTGAAAGATGACTAGGATACCTGACCAGCATTCAAAAGGCAACTGAGTCCATGACAAAGCTCCTGCTACAGAAGAATCCTACAGAACAGACCGTGGTGTCCAGAGCACTCGATACTTTCCCAACAGCAATCCCCTGTGGACCTGCCGGGTGGGAGAAAGCGCCTCTGTGCTGATGTATCCCCAGACGCTCACTGCAGGTGAAGGAGCAGGCAGGTGCTCTAGTGTCACGGAGGAGAACATGAGCACAAGGGCAGATGCCCAAGAGGGTGCAACAGTGGATCCCAATTACTGACTTTATCATCAAGTGGCCACAGAGATGCAGCATAACCTAAAAGGGAAGAACATGGATTCTGAAGCCAGAATGCCTAGGTTCAAATGCCAGTTCTGCCACTTCAGGCAAAGTCCTTAAGCTCTGTGAGCTTCAGGTTCCTGCTCTGTAAAAGGAATAAGGACTGCTTCCTCACAGGATTTGCTGCAAGGATTAAATAATACAGTTTGACCCTTGAACAACACAGGTTTCAACTGAGCAGGTCAAATGCATTTCAACCAAATGCAGATCAAAAATACCATATTCATTGGACACAAAAACCATGTAAATGTCATCTTTAAATCAGGAAAAAGGAGTTATGACTTTTGATACAATATTCTTTGTCAAGTCCACAAGAACATGGTCCCTACAAGAGCCAACAGAAAGCTACCTCATTGTCTAGAGATACCCTCTTTTTACATATATGGGTTCTTCAGGGCTGACTGTAAGACTGAGTATGTGCAGATTTGAGTATAGGCGAGGGGTGGGGGTGGTCCCGGTGTATACTGAGGGACGACTGTACATATAAAGTGCTGAGAACAGTTAACTTGCCCCAAGGTCTTGAGTGTATTTGTAATTATTGTTAATTTTCAGAAGTAGAACATCCTGGACTATGTACAGTATCGCCTATGTATCTGCCTATAGCATCTCCCAAAATACACCCTGGAAAATCTTAACAATAAATGTCTTCACAAGGCCACTTCCATTATAGGAAGATTTCCAAGTTATGTCATGCTCATGTGAAGAGTTAGTCATTTAAGGCTATGTTTCGAGTCCTGTAGAGCAGAGAGATGAAATAATACATATTTTTTGATGCCACTGGTCTTTTTTTAAGCAAATGACTGTACTTTTGGCTGATATGCAGTGATCAGAAATTTCTAGGCTCCTCTTTGCTTTTTCTGGAGCATAGTGCTCTGTACCACCTGCCTGTGATTATCTGTAGTGAAGTGAATATTCCATTCTGTTCACTACCCATTGAGAAAACGGTCATAGTACAATGCCTTGGGACTTGTTTGTTTTTGAGACAGTCTCTCGCTCTGTCACCCAGGCTGGAGTCCAATGGCACAATCTCGACTCACTGCAACCTCCGCCTCCTGGGCTCAAGCGATTCTCCTGCCTCAGCCTCCCAAGTAGCTGGGATTACAGGCACGTGCCACCCGGCTCAGCTTTTTTTTTTTTTTTTTTTTTAAGTAGAGATCGGATTTCACTTTGTTGCCCAGACTGCTCTTGAACTCCTGACCTCAGGTGATCGGGACTTATTTTTTATCCCTTTGTTGTAATCTGGCAGATTCTGACAGTGTCTATTGAGTTAGTAAAACTCAAGAAAAGTTGCTGTCAGTAGAGAAATCACTTGCAAGGGTTCCAATGTTGCATAAGTGAGTAATTAAGTCTTGCTTTGTATAAGATGCTTTGCAAACTCACTTCTGTCCCCACCACCTTACTAAAACTATTTTTTGTAAAACATCCAATGACTTCCACTTGCCAACCCGACAGAAGCCCTTCAGACTCTGATGTACCATATCTCAGCAGTCTGTGTCGCTGCTGGACACTGCTATTTTATTCACTCAACAAATCTCCCTCAGACACCAAATATGTGTGCCCAGCTCTGCACTAAACACTTTATGTAACAATGCAAAGAAAACTGTTAGAAAATCTAGAAAGGGAACAAATATATCATAGTATAAATATTTGATTACCAGTGTGATAAATCTTATAAAAGGGAAACACAGGGGGTAGTGGGCACAGATACTCAGGGTATTTTTGCCTTAGTATACTGAAGCAATCAACCTAGCCTAGGGGGTCAGAGAAGGTACTATTTAAGTGTACGCTTGAAGAGTCAGAACTTGACTGTAAAAGCAGCAAGTAGGAGAGAAAAAAAAGAGACAGAGAAAGTTAGCAGAGAAAACAGCACAGACAATGGACACACAGCTGAGAAAAAGTTTGGCAAACTTGAGAAGCTAAGATGGTCAGACCACATGGACCAGAAAGAACATGAAGAGTCGGGGAACTGGCTGGAGAGGTGGGCAGGGGCAGCCCGTGTCCCAGCTCTATTTGTTCCATAGTTTTAAACGTAAAATTATTTACACTTTAGATTATTGCCAAAACTAGAACCTCAGCCTGCAGCTGTAGGGTTTGCTAGTTTTTTTGTTTTTTGTTTGTTTGTTTTTATACAGAGTTTAGCTCTTGTTGCCCAGGCTGGAGTATGAGATGGCAGAGTCTCGGCTCCCTGCAACCTCTGCCTCCTGGGTTCAAGGGATTCTCCTGCCTCAGCCTTCCTAGTAGCTGGGATTACAGTCGCCCGTAACCACACCCAGCTAATTTTTGTATTTTTTAGTAAAGACGGGGTTTTTTACCATGTTGGCCAGGCTGGTCTTGAACTCCTGACCTCAGGTGATCTACCCGCCTTGGCCTCCCAAAGTGCTGGGATTACAGGCGTGACCCACCATGCCCAGCTGCAAAGCTCACTTCTATCACTTTCTGGGTTCTAACCAACTGGGCATAACCACTCATAACATCCAAAATAACATCTGACAGACAGATGGGGATCAGAACATGGGCTTTATTTGAGGCATGGTCGCACGCAACCCCAGAGGCTTCTGGTAAATGTGCTGGAGAATACAGCTTAAGCCTGAGGTCAATGGGGCTTCCGATGTTCTTCTTCCCGACCTGAAGGTGGCCAGGTTCACAGAGCAAACCTGAACTGATTTACTCACCCAGGCGAAGGGTGGACTAGAAACAGTATAGACCAGATTAGGCCTGCCAGGGGAATACCTCCCTCTTCTCCTGATTGCCGGAAGACAGCAGGCAAGAAGTAGAGGAGAGTTGGCACCTTTCTGTAGCCGCCCCCTCCAAAAAAAAAAGAACAAAAGCCATGTGGAAATACAGTGACTTCACTCATATTAATGTCAAGCTCTGAGCTTTCCAATTTGCCATTCTTTCTCCCGTGGGAAGAAGTTAATAAAGAGAAAGGAGGGAGGGCCCTAGAACAGGAGCACAGTTCTCTGCTATCTAAACACAAAGAAGTGAGACCAACTCCTCCCTGAAAGGCAAAAATTTTAGTACCATGACTTCCTAATCTGATCATAGACATCTTTCTTTCTACAACTACCTAACTAAGCTGTGTAATTTGACACTTGATACAACAAAGCCATAAAGATTTATATGATCCATAATCATTACCTTAACAATGAAGATAAAATCTACTGAGAAATCATAAAATACTCCATACTTTAAAGGAGACAGCAATGACTTTTGCAGCAAAGACCTCTTTTATCCTACTTATTTGCACACACCATCTGCTTTATTAGCATGTCGTGTCATATGGAACTGCTCTGGTAATTGCAAGCCTCATATTATGACAACACTAACAGAATGTGAAGGTAGGGAGCAGAGACAACGAGCAGGATGGGGGAGAGTGGCTTATTCAGTAGTCCTGCCCTATCTTGTTCCCAAAATCATTTAATTCATTCAGTTAGTCATTCAAAAATATGTGTTCACACTTATGTGCCAGGCAATGGAAATCGGTGAAGAAAACATAGTCCCTACTCCGAAGAAATGTAGTCACGTAACAGAAATGATTCGTAAATATATAGTAAGGAAAACTGGCATGGGGTTTGCAGCTCAGGAGTAGGGATGCAAAGCAATTACTACCACGGACTTGTGGGTATCCTCCCAATCCTTTTTGTACTTGTGGGCGTGTGTATGGGCATTTCCATCTATAAGCAATACATGGTATTACTTTGTGATTTTCTTAACTTACATAAATGGTATCAACTCACTTATTCACTCATCATTGCTTTTTAATCATTTTTCACCAGTGTTTTTTAATCTACCTCTCATTTAATCTACCTCTCATTGTTTTTTTAATCTGCCTCTGCTGAGATTACATACAGATATAACTTCTCTACACACATACACCTGCAATACAGTCTTCTACCATGTAAGTATTACACATTTTATCTACTTTCCTGACATGTTTATGTGTCCGGGTCTGCCCGGTTTTAACCAATGCATGAATGAACCTCATTTTAAATATATTTTTGTGACATATGCAGGTTTTCCTGTAGCCCATCAAATCCTTCAGTACTTCAGTTTCCTTTCACAGTTATCACGATAAATAAATTATATAAAGAATACAAAGTACTTTATAAATAGTAAAGTTGGATACAACCTCAAAAGATAAAAATCGAGTTAGCATAACCTAGCAATTCCACTCCTATGTATACAACCAAAAGAAAGAAAATCTGTCGACACAAAAACTTCTACACGAATGTTCACAGCAGTGTTATGCATAATAGCCGAATAGTCAAAGCAACCTGTGTGTTCGTCAACTGATGAACAATAAAATGTGGCATATCCGTGCACGGAAATATTTTTTCAGCCATCAAGAATGGAGATCTGACACATGCTACAACGTGGATGAATCTTAAAAATGTTATTTTAAGTGAAAGAAGCCAATCACACACACACACACAAAAAAAACACATTATATGACTCCATCTGTAAAAATGTCTAGAATACAGAAGGTAGATTAGTGGGTGCCAAGGGCTGGGGGAATGGAGGAAAAGGAGTAACTGCTAGTGAGCACGGGGTTGCTTTCTGGGGTGATAAAAATGTTCTGGAGTTAGACAGTGGTGATGGTTGCACAACCTTATGATTATGAGAAAAATCACAATCGTGCAATTTTAAATACATTTTATAGGAAGCAGATTATATCTCAAAGTTTCACAAAAACATAAGGTATTACTTTCAGTATCACAAATTTGCAACTTCGTTTTTTGTGATCAAGGAAGATCTACAGATAAACATGTAAAAGAAAAAAAAAAAAAAGTAAAACATACCAAAGAAACAAACATTCTCCAGATTTTGGGACACTTCTCACCTTCGCTGGATGCTCTGCTCCCCACTTTAGGCTCCAGGCACCATGACAGAAGTCAGGGTTCTGAGATGCCTCATTTCTAAAACCCAGCACTCTCCTCCTCCATGGGGTGGGCCAAACAGTCCATTCTGTCGCATTCTTCAGGCCACTCGTCTCAGAAAGTGCCCTAGGACCCTTCAAATTTCTCCTCCTCCTCCACACCCCAACCTTCTCTCTTCCTATCTCTATGCCCCACTTGCTCAAGCCAAAATTCTAGGAGTCCTTGATTCCTCTTTCTGCCTATCACCCATAAGGCATACAAATCCTGACAGTTCCACCTCTGCAAAAATATGTCTTCCAAGGCATAGCTATCTCTGCTGCTGCCACTACAGCCCAGCCCAACACATACTCTCACCACTGAATCCCTTGCCCCCTTCCAATCCGTTCTCCACTCAGCAGCCCAAGTTATCTTTTTATTTTTTAGAGACAGGGTCTCATCTATCACCCAGGCTTAAGTGCAGTGGTGCAATCACTTCTCACTGCAGCTTCGAACTCCTGTGCTCAAGCAATCCTCCCAAATTGGCCTCCCAACTAGCTAGACCACAAACATGTGCCACCACATCTGGCCAATTTTTTTAATTTTTTGTAGAGATGGTGGATCTTACTACATCGCCAAGGCTGTCTCAAACTCCTGGCCTCAAGTGATCCTCCTACCATGGCCTCCCAAGTGCAGGTGTGAGCCACCATGCCTGGCCTCTGAGTGAGTGACTGAGTGAGTGAGTGAGTGAGTGAGTTAGTTTTTTTGAGATGGAGTCTCACTCTGTTGCCCTGGAGTGCAGTGGTGTGATCTCAGCTCAAGGCAACATCTGCCTCCTGGGTTCAAGTGATCCTCCTGTCTCAGCCTTCCAAATAGCTGGGATTACAGGTGCCCACCACCATGCCCGACTAATTGTCATGTCTTTAGTAGAGATGGGGTTTCACTATGTTGGCCAGGCTGGTCTCGAACTCTTGACCTCAAGTGATCCACTTGCCTTGGCCTCCCAAAGTGCTGGGATTACAGATGTGAGCCACTGCACCTGGCTCCAAGTTATCTTTTTAACAAGTAAATCCCAACATCATGTCCATATTTGAAATCTTGCAATCCTTACCACAGTGAAGATCTACCTGGTCTGACCCCTTCCCCTCTTTAGCTTTTCAGGCTATGCCCTGCTCCCCTCTGCTCATGATAGTCCCTTTCCTATTCTACTCTCCTTTTTGTTTCTAGAACCACTAGGCCTACTCTTGGCTCAAGATCTTTGCAGCTGTTGTTCCTGCTACTGCCACCCAAGATTTCCACATTTCTGGCTCCTTTACATCATCCAGGTTTAGCTGAAATATCACTTCCTCAGGGAGGCCTTCCATAACAAGTCTACTCCTTCTAATTAGCCTGCCCCCCTGCCAAGTTACAATTATATTGTCATGTGTATTATCTTCATAGTATTTATCACTCCTTGGAATAATCTTGTTTATTTATCAGAATATAAACTCCAAGAGAGCATAACACCTTGCTCCTTGCCAATTCCCTGGAACCAAATAGTAGGTTTGTAATAAATATGTATCATGTGGCTTAATCTCAGCTGGGCATTAGGTTGAAAGCACAGTGATTAAAAATAATATGCATTAGGAAGGTCACATTCCTTAAATCTTCCAGGCATGGGTTACTTATTAACCCACATAAATTCCTAATTGGTAGTTATAGCACGCAGCATAGAAGAGACTCGCTTGGAAGTAAGTCTTTCACATACTTGCAACCTCTGGAGAAGGCCACCTGGATACATCTTTCAAAATCATAACCGCCCCTGCCTTTTAATCCAGCCATTCTAGGAATTTATCCTACAGCTTTATTCGCACATGTGTGAAATGACACGTGGAAAAGATTGCTCACTTTGCAGCATCCTGCATAATAGCAAAAGGTTATAATGTCCATGAACAAGAGACTGGTTAAGTAAATTATGGTATAAACACATGAAGGAACATTTTGCAGTGCCCTTTAACAAAAAAAAGCGGCAGCTGCCTGTGTCCTAATTACACAGTCACAAACTGCTTAAGGGGAAGCTCCAAGAAACATGTTGAGTGAGAAAAAGGCAAGGTGCAGAAGAAAACATACAGTTTGATACCGTTTTGGAAAAATAAAGGAGGGAGGAGAAATAATATACATGTTTGTATTTATATGTAATTATGCACAGAGACTCTGGGGAACTGCCTGAGTGGCTGAGGAAATGGGGCAGGAAATGGGGCAGGAAAGGGGCTTTTCACTGTAGATGCTTTCCAACTCTTCAGATTTTGAGCCATATAAATGTATTAATTGCCCACATCTTACACCTCTAAATCGAGCTCTACTTCTGTTTACTTTCAAATGTTTCAGATAAATTGGAAATCAGCTTATTTAAACATGCCTTCTTTCTCTCCCCATCTTTGGTGGGAATGTCCTCTTTCTCTTGCTTCTAATGAAATTTTACATTTCCTTACATTGTGCAAATCAAACCTCCTTTGCTTTGTGTGCTTCTCCTCTACACGCTAATTCTCCTTGGAAATAATTTCTTCTTCCTAGGAATACCCGTAAGAACCTGTGATATACCCTTCCTCGGATTTCTAGGCAATGGGTTCATATCTAGTGAACAAAGTCCCAACCCCTATCAAGCCCTCACTGACATTAAACAAATTTAACTCCAGAGTTTATAGTCTACTGCTCTTAAGTGGTGGTGAAAACAGCTTTTCAATTGTGGAGAGACTAGACACAAAGGATAAAGGAAAAAATGAGAATTAGTATGAATAAGAGAAATTGCTGCCTTAATAGGGAGCTTCTCAGGTTAAAATTAGCATATTTCTCATCATTTCATGTCAGTGTACCTACTGCATTTCAGATTTGCTGGGAAGTATCACAGATCCATAAGATAGCTGAGTTTGTAACTGATCTCTAATTAAGCTGACAAATGTCAGACACTGCTGCTACCAGAATACTCTGTTGGTAAAACATGAACTGGAAAAGGGAGGGAAAGTCAAAGGAATAAATCTACACCCCAAATTTCAGTTCCTGACTCATCTATGTTATTGAATCATATGTTCCTGATTCTTATAACTGTATGTGTAGTCAATTATTTTTGCTCCAAAAGGAAATTTAATCTGGTTAACACCAAAATGTGACTCCGACTGCCTTTTCTTAGTTCTCACTCTCAATGACCTCCGTGCAGCACTTGATGGCATCAACCCTTAGGTGCTTTTTGAAACGCTTTTGTCCGTAAATGCACAAAGTACATGATTCTTCCTCTTATCTTCCTGGCTTTCTTGGATTTGCTTTGCCCTACACTGATCTTCCCTTCTCCATCTTGGTCTTCCACAGGAGCTCAAATGCCAAGCCTCACTCCTACCTTTCTGTAAGTTTTTCTCTCTTATTATGACTTTCATTACAAAGCTCTTCTTACACGATTTAAAAGGGTATTGTTCATTTAATATGCAAAACAACTCCTTGCGTGTTAGGTATTTTGTCCTGTCTTTCCTCTACACCATGAAGCCTCTGTTGAGGTGTTTATTTCCAAAAAGACAGGTGAGAGACAAGCAGAGTTAAGAATATGGTTTAGGCCAGCAACGGTGGCTCACACCTGTAATCCCAGCACTTTGGGAGGCCGAGGCAGGCAGATCACCTGAGGTCAGGAGTTCGAGACCAGCCTAGCCAACATGGTGAAACCCTGTCTCTACTGAAAACACAAACATTAGCTGGGCGTGGTAGTGTTTGCCTGAAAGCCAGCTACTAGGGAGGCTGAAGCAGGAGAACTACCTGAACCTGGGAAGTAGAGGTTGCAGTGAGCCAAGAACATGCCACTGCACTCCAGCCTAGACGACAGAGCAAGACTCCATCTCCAAAAAAAAAAGAAGATACGGTTTGACCTGCCACTTATGAGTTATGCAACCTTTAGCAGAGTAGTTACGTGCTCAAGCCTCGGTTTCCCCCATATAAGATGTGTACACAAACTGAGGATCCTTTATCCAAAACACCCCAAACCAGAAGGGATTGATTTCTGATTTTTCCAGATTTTTGAATATTTGCATATACATAATGAGATATCTTGGAGCTGGGACCCAAGTCTAATATGAAATTCAATTCATAAGATGTTTCATAAACACCTTATACACAGAGCCTGAAGGTCACAATTATTACACAAAAATAATTGACTACACATACAGTTATAAGAATCAGGAACATATGATTCAATGAAATGATGTGCATGAAACAAAGTTTTGACTGTGACCCATCACATGAGGTCAGGTGTAGAATTCTCCACTTTGAGGTGTCATGTCAGTGCTCAAAAAGTTTTAGATGAGGGATGTTCAACCTGTAAAAATACCTCTTTCCAAAGGATATTGAATTAAAATGTGATTATAACATTTAAATATTACTTATTATGTGCCAGACATTGTTATGGACTTTACATATACCAATTCATTTAATCCTCACAAGAATCCTACTATTAAATCCCTTTTACAGGTGAGGACACAGAAGCACAGACAGCATGTCTGTGAAGCACTTATCACTGTAGCTAGCATGCACTCAACAAACAGTGGCTCCTGTTATGATTACCTCTGTGCTGTGACTCTCAAATATACACCCCATCAAAAATATATGTTCATTTGCTTAAACTCTGCTAGGAGAGTTCCACAAGATGTCTTACCAACATAAACACAAGAATGTCAAAAATCAAACTCCACACCTCAATCCCCTCCACCCCACCCCACCTAAACACAAAGGGTGGTTCTCCTCTCAACTTCTTTCTCTGAGTCAACAGTCACCTAGCTTCAACTCAGAGCCATCCCCAACACTCTTCTCTTCTGCTGCTGTCTCCACCCCACCTCCAGTCTTGGGATTTCTTCCTACGTGGACTTCCCTCTCCTTCATTGCCATTTCCTCTACCCCTGTCCTGCAAAAGGACTGGATTCTGGAGCCAAACTATACTAAAAGTACATTTGTGGAAAAACTGTGTAATTTGTATAAAGTTTGATGAAAATAGAAGCAGTAACACTTCAAAGTCCGTGGGTGAAAGTCAGCCAAGGGTGAAGAGGCAGAACAAGACGACCTGACTGTACAGGCAGAAAGACACAAACACAGAAGTAAGTATGTGATCAGATTGTAATCCTTTCTCAGATTAACCAAGAGCATTGTTCAGATGACCTCAAAGTCATCCAAAAAAAAAAAAAAAAAACCATAATAGAATCTTAAAACAGACCATCATAAGGGAAAGGGGGGTGATTAAGGATATGAGGATTAATGAAATCTCAGTGAGGCAAAAGAGTGTAGAAACACCAACATGAAATTGAATAAGAAGGCTCATGTTAATCTGAAGCAGAAGTGTCGGTTTATATGATCTGGTTTTGTTTTTATCTCACACAAAAGAAAGCCAACTCATATCTCAAGGGTGAGGAGGAAAAGAAGCTAACCACCGTATGCCATTCTTACGTTTCATTTTAGCAGCCTGACAGGCCAGCACTATGTGTCTCCAACTGTCAATAGGGCTGAGAGAACCACTTAAGCTAATTAACTGGTTACGTCTTTGAAATGCAGTAAGAACTGTACATCAGCATTGTTTAATTATTTCGAAACTGCAAATGCTAAATAAATACTGCAAGCCTGTGATAAAGTAATAGCACTGCTATTTTATAATGCATTATTATCAAACATTAGTGAATAAGGTTGAGCATACAGAAGCAAATAAAGTTCCAAAAGCAGGATTCCAAAATGCACATTAAAGAAAAACATACAGTTCATAAACAGAGCAATTTGTAATACTGTCCAACATATAAAAAATAGTTAATTCAAGTACAGGTCAAATCGATACGTTTATACAAACAGGTGCCCAAAAAGAATAATCAGTTCAACAGACAGAAAGCAAAAAGCAATAAGCTAAAATCCCCTTGAATAACTAAACAAATGAGATACTCAAATGTATAATTTAAAAATTTTTCAGTAATTTGTCAAATGGCATGCTGTATGAAATTTTGTTTATAACTTCCTTTAGAAATAATAACCAGTGTCTAAATTTAAAAATAATTAAAGTCAATGCTCTAATTGTAAACAGGATTGTTTAATAATAAGATCAAGAAAAAGTAACATTGTAGTCATAAAGTGAATTTATTTGAGCCAAAATTAAAGAATGAACTGGCCGAGCACCATGGCTCATGCCTGTAATCCCAGCCACTTTGGAAGGTCGCAGCAGGCAGATCACTTGAGGTCAGGAGTTCAAGATCAACCGGGCCAACATAGTGAAACCCCATCTCTACTAAAATTATGAAAAAAAAAAATTAAAATTAAAATTAGCCAGGCATGGTGGCACATACCTGTGGTTCCAGCTACTCGGGAGGCTGAGGCACAAAAACTGCTTGAACCTGGGAGGCAGATGTGGCAGTAAGCCGAGACCGCACCACTGCGCTCCAGCCTGAGTGACAGAGCGAGACTCTACCTCAAAAAAAAATAAAAGGATGAACTATGGCATTCTCCACTTTATCATACACTCACCTTTGCCTAAATCTTTTTAGGTTCTCTCTCTGCTTCCCAGACCCCTGCCTATACCCTTCTCATCCGCCTGTGTTTGCTGAGAGCAGGGCTTGCCTCTTTCTCCAGACCCTGGTAGGACGCCTCACCCACGGTAGTCACTCAGTAAGTGGTAAAGGATTTGTTTTCAAGGCCCTCTCTGCCACAAAAGTGGGAACTCCTTGAGGAGAAGGACAAATTCTTAGTTATCCTTGTATACCCAATACCTAGAACAGTACCTGACACATAACATTCCACCGTATAACTGCAAATTGAAAGAACTTCATTTTCAATGTATAGTATCCAGCTTGGAAGTTTATAATATTTTATAATGTAGGTCACTAGCAGAAAGCTGGTTTCCTAAAAACAAGTCTGATTTCTTAAATGAGAGCTGGCTGCCCAGTATCACACCCTTAGATAAACGTCTTTCTGGATGTAAGTATCCCGCCGCTATGTTAATTTTTCCTTCATTTTACTGGTTCATTCATTTATATCTTTTAACTGCAGCAATTTAAACAGGTTGCTGAGACCAGTCAACCAAGGCACCGGTCACCAAAAGTGTCACTTGGCAGGACGCAAATGCCATGAAGACTAGCATCATGCAAGAGAGCTTGTGAAGGCTTTGTTTTCAATCAGCCCCTGAAAGAACAAAACACTCGGTAATGGCTATAAGCAAAGAGTATGTGTTTTAGAGAATTCCTGCTGGGATCTATGAAATTTTTAATGCAAAGTTCCAGAAAGTGCTGAGTAGGTTGTGAACTAAGCAGGAAAGAGGAGCTAGTGTGCAAGGACTTCTTTCACCCCACGCATCATTAGTGCAGAGCAGTAGCCCTTGTGTCTCTGTTATTTGTTTTCCTACCTAGTAAGGGAGAGAGAGAGCAATTCTGGGTGAAAGGATAATCTCTTCCCTTTCCTCTAGCATTCTTGATCCCACTGGCAACCAATTCTCTGTGCCTCATCCCCTCTGTAATTTATTCAATCTTGTCTACAAAGAGGTTAAAACTAAAAAAGGATATTTTCTACTTGTTTGAGTAAAAAAGTAGACTGCTTACATTACAAATGTACTGTTCACATTTATCTTATAAAATAGAAACTCCTCAATTCAATTAACTTTCTAAATTCATTTTGTGCATATGGATGTATACATGCACATGTTTAAGTCTCCTATATATATGGTTATATTCCTACATGGACATTGTGCATGCTTTCTCCATCATTCAAAAAGTCGTTGATGAATGGTCAAATATTATCTTCCCCTAAATATCCCCTCATGTCAAACACATCCAAAAATGAGGAGGTTGGTTTATTCAGTGCCCTGGTCTGGATGATAAAACTAAGTGTTTTCAGTATGATGTTTCATTTAATCCACAAAACGATGTATAGAATAGGAAACCAAAGCTCAAGTAGATTAATGAACTGGCCCACAGTTAAAGAGAGAGACAAGATTTGAACAAGGTCTGTCTGACCAGAGTGTCTGTTCTTGACAATCATATGCCAAGCTAGTCCAGTGGAGAAGAAACAAATAATCCAGGGAGGATCCCTCAGACACAAGGAGTAACTCCACAGAGAGACACACATTTGCTACTTAAGGGTAAACCTAAGGCTATTTATATTTCTGGGCTCTCTAAAAAGCTTTCCCACAGCTATAGATAGATGGTTTTTAAAGCCAAGAGTCCAGTGTAATATACACATCCAAATTCTATGCCAAGGGCGGCTCAGTGAGATGGTAATGGAGTTCACATTTCGATGCATCAGATTTTAAATGAGAACAAAATTCATGTGGCTTAACCACTTGGCTAACTTGTTCTAGAGTTTGTTTAGAACATTAAGCACAATAGACCAGGAGCAGCGGCTCACGCCTGTAATCCCAGCACTTTGGGAGGCCAAGGCAGGCGGATCACTTGAAGTCAGGAGTTTGAGACCAGCTTGACCAAAACGGTGAAACCCCATCTCTACTAAAAATACAAAAATCAGCCAGGCATGGTGGGGTATGCCTGTAATTCTAGCTACTCGAGAGGGTGAGGCAGGAGAATCGCTTGAACCTGGGAGGCAGAGGTTGCAGTGAGCCGAGATCATGCCACTGCACTATAGCCTGGGCAACAGAGCAAGACTCTGTCTCAAAAAAAAAAAAAAAAAAAAAAGAAAAGAAAATTAAGCACAACATAACTACATTGAAGAAGTAACTAAACAGAACTACATTGAAGAAGTAACTAACTACAATCAAGATGACTAGGGTCAATTCTCTTGCAGAATTCGCTACCTGTTACTGCTGTGTCAGCTCTGTTGCTAAAGTGAGCTTTCCTTATAAGCATATCTGATAACACTACCTCCTGCTCGAAATCCTTGTAGATCTACATGTTACTGCAGCATGGGGGTAAACCCAAAAGCTTTCAAAGGCAAGAGACAGATCATACAGTCTACCATGAAACTCAAGAGAGGCAGAGATTTGTGGGGAGCTAGAGAGAGCACATAGATCTGTAAAAGCATATACATTCAAATTTTGAGGCACACTATATTCAGGATAAACACAAAAACTGGTGGTCAGCCAAAGGGCTACTCGCACCCAACTTGGGCACTTCAGTGTATAAAATCTGTGCTCCTTTGTGCAGCGATAAGGCTCTGAATTTTCTGGACACCGTAGGTCTAAGTTTTACCCCCAGTTACTCTACTCTCCACTTCACACTTTCAACTCCTGTAATACGAGAGTACTCACAGAGCCACCAATATGCCACACTTAGTTCTTTTGAAAAGCTTTCCAAGATTAAGGAAGGTTTTTTTACAAATGAGGAAGTCTGACTAGACCAGTGTTGGACTAGATCCTCTTTAAAAATAAGAAAACCAAGGCTTTCCAAAGTCACAAAGGCTGCCGCAGGTAGGACATCATCAGAACCCACACCCTCGGGCAACTGTTACTTCAGTTCCGAAAATTCACTTGTTTTTGTTCAGAATCTTTCTGAACATGGGCAGTTCCTTTTCTACACAAGTTTCATTTGGATTTTTCATTTACTTAATACAAACATTAAGACCTCAATCTTATGATATACATTACAGAGCACAAAATTAACATTACATTATTTTAAACTTCATGCCTTTGAAAATGCTCCAAAATAGCTTTTACATTCTTGTCCAACCAAAACACATTTGTTAAACTACCAATTACAGTAGCATTTAAAAGGCTCCCTTATTATACCACTGGACAGTATTGGACCATTTACCAAGGCTGCAGTTGTTCAAGCTCTGAAGTAATTGACCTCAGTCATGCAAAAAGACTGACAAGAATCAACTGGCTTTCAGCCCAGAGAAGCTTTCAAAACCAGTTTGGAAGTATTTAATGGTTTTAAACGTGTCAAAACTTTTTACTGAATATTGTTGCACAACAAAAATAATGTCAAGCCAAAGGGCAGACTAACAAGTTAGGTAAACAAAAGAAGCCAACAGACCCTAATAATAATACTGCAGATTCTCTGTTCTGAGAGTAAATTAACTTGTTTATCAACCATGGCAGAAAATAATAAAACACATAAAAAAGAGGCAAATTATTACAAATCAGTGATAACAATAATGACAAAGCCATATGCCAGAAGAAATCTACTGTTTGCAGCTATTAATATAAGTTATTTAAGTATACACACAAACATGTAAGCACACCCTGTCTTACTGCACTTAGCTTTATTGTGCTTCACAGATACTGTGTTTTTCACAAATTGAAGGCTTTAATTTGTAAAATTACAAATTTTGAAGGTTTGTGGCAGCCCCGTGTCCAGCAAGTCTATTGATGCCATTTTTCCAATAGCATGTGATCACTTCGTGTCTCTGTGCAGGCATTTTTTAGAAAATGTTTAATTTTCTTTCTTATGGCACTCTTATTAGCCATAATGCTACTGTTCACTTAACAGACTACAAAATAGTATAAACGCAACCTTTATATGCACTGGGAAACCACAAACTCTGTGTGATTCACTTTATTGCAATGGTCTGGACCCTAACCCACAATATCTCCAAGGTATGCCTGTATATGGAATATATATATATATAAAAAATATTTCATATCCCTGTACTGCAACTTGGAAACAGAGTACCCCAGTATCCACTCAGATGCACAGTGCCCTCACCCTTTCAGGAGAGCAAGCAAGTGAGCAACCAGCATGGAAATAGACTATTCTCATAGGTAGTAACTACTGCACCATTTTACATCAAAAAGCTGATAGGACACTGAGTCTCCTTATCTTATTGTATTTGTGCTCTCTTTACTCTTTACTCAGATATCTAGGTATTATCTGTCATCTTTCTCATAGGTGCAAATAAACTTTTACTCACCAAAGTCATTAAGCTGCTACCTAAACAATCCCTCCTTTGGTTAGAACAAAAAGACCTGCTTTTCATGGCATTTATAAGTCAGCATCACAAATCAAATAGAAAACACCATCAAATAGTCACAACATTCAAACAACCTTAAATGAGCAATAATAACTAACAAGTCTCTAAAATTCATTTCCCACTATTTGAAAGAGGCAACCATTCATTACCTTAATGACATAAATAGGTAAAATGAAATGAAACCATAAAATTTTAAATTAAAGGAATCTTAGAGACCTCCTAATAAGCCATTAAGAAACAGAGGTATAAGTTGGGCATGGTGGCTCACACTGTAATCCCAACACTTTGGGAGGCTAAGGCGGGCAGATAACCTGAGGTCAGGAGTCCAAGACCAGCCTGATCAACATGGAGAAACCCCGTTTCTCCTAAAAATACAAAATTAGCTAGGTGCAGTGGCATGCAGCTGTAATCCCAGCTACTCGGGAGGCTGAGGCAGGAGAATCACTTGAACCTGGGAGGCAGAGGTTGCAGTGAGCCGAGATAAGCACCAACGCACGCCAGAGTAAAACTCTGTCTCAAAAAAAAAAAAAAGAAAAAAAAAAGAAAGAAAAAAGAAAAGAAACAGAGGAATAGAAATTTTACCTAATTCATAATATGCCAAAGTTTGCATAATTAAATCTCTATCAATCAGAAGCTATCACATTTATATAAGTGCAAAATAATCTTTACATTCCACACAGCTATAATGGAATCTACTGTTGAGTTTAAAATAAAGTTTATATTAACTAACAGACTCAAAAATATTGCAACTTAAACATATCGGTTTCCATTTTTAAGCTACACCAATAGCTAAGGGAAAATTGCAATCAAGAAGAAAAACAACTTTGTGATTTAAACACCTCAAAAACAGCCCACATGAAAAAAAAACTCAACTACTTGAAATTCTTTGCCTTTCACAATGCACATTCTTATTTCACTTGAGAAATTTAATTGTTTTGTGTATGACCTTTAAAGCATCATTGTCACAGCTTGATGATAATATTCAAATAATTTCAATAAAACACCTACCACAGATGGGAAGTCATAAAATCATAACAGAAATACTCAAACTTTATAATATTATTTAGGAGAAACTTCTTTTCTAAAACTTAGTATTTGCCTCTTCAGAAATAAACATTGTGCTTCCAAGTGAATTTCTTGGGAAGACACAATAAAAACTATTGAAGTACCTCCTCCATTACTCTCTGAATACTCAAGCTTCACCATCCTTTATAACAGAGCATTCATTTTCCAGTCTTCATTAAAGCCTTTCCTAAGAATCTCAATTAGATTTTATATATATCCTCTACATATCCTACTGAGTGCAGGACACTGAGCCACATGAAGCTTTCCCTTCTTTAAGTTCTTTTTGCATTTATTTTCTGCATATTATTTTCTGTGACACTGCTCTATGAGTCACATAAAAGCTAAACCTCACAAACCAGATTGAATTCCACAAGGATAGGATCCAGTTCTGTGCTTCTTTTGTATCTCCCACAATAGTTAGCACAAGGTACATATTCAGCAGGTGTTCTTACCTCCTAATTGACAGATGCAGGCAGTAAAGACAGCCACACAAATACCTAAGAACATGATATAAACTCCTAGCAAACACCATGCACTAGTCTTCAAATCCAGACAGTTAAACAGTGATAACATTTAATAACTAGGCATTTATACAAATACCATTTGTGCTCATTTTGGCCAAGATTCAGATGTTATTTTAACAGTTTAAGTATTTGAAAAATTAAGGGGTAATTCATACATTCTAATATTAGTAGATACAAAAGTATCACAAATCGGTAGCATTATCTCCATTAAAATAAATAAATAAATAAGGCTCAGAGAAGTAATGTAACTGCCCAAAGTGCAAGTAAGAAGTAAATCTGGAAGTCAAACTTGGGTCTTCCCATCCAGTGAACTATAGCTGGCTTGTTATATTGTGGCCATAGCCTCTTGAAGAGTCACCTGGGTCTTGTTATTTTCCCCAGCAAACCATAAAATGATGACGTTCTATGGGCCCCACACATGGAAAAGTTTGGGAAGTACCATTTGTCTCTACAGATGCTCTCTCTCAAAAAGTCTTTCAATAAAATCGATTAGCCAGTGGTGACACTCCCATTTTCAAGGCCCCATAATGCTCTTCTAACACAGGAAACAGGAAAATTGTAATTGTTTAAATTTCCAAGTTATCAGTTCCCATTACATTCTGATCTTGCCTCCATGATATTATACTCAACTCATCTTGACTGGAATTCTGTGTGTTCCCCCAAATCTTGTCATGTAATTATTCTAGAAGATCTCTTGAATGCTCGTGTAAGTGGCTGACAGCAATTGCGGATTTTAGCAAGTGAAGCATGATCTGTACATTTTTCAGACTCACAGTGACAGCTCCCTATAGATCTTCTAAATCCATCAGGACACATTATGGAGCTGAGGGCTATAAGGCTGCGGATGGCAGCAGGGAGCCAGGCAGAGGCAGTATTAGATGACTACTCATCTCAAAGTGGCACTGACTGCTGTCCCTTCCCTCATCATCACTGGTCCTGTCCTGACACTGGAGCTGAGCCAGCTGAGGCAGACCCACGTGAGACTGGGTAGAGATAAGCTCCATAAGCAATTCCTCTGGCCATAAGACTAGCTTTGAAAACTGAGGTTGAAGCTCCTTTATAAAGCTCTGTTGCAGAACAGATTCCTCATCTCATGTGTTAACATGAAGGCAAACACAACCATAAAATGTTTTTGCCTGTGTATATATTTTTAATTATGCCATAAGAATCCATGAACCCACCATTACAAAATAAAACTGGACCTTAGGGTAACCCCCACTCCCATCCTTTGGTCTGCACCATCTGAGGTAACCACTATCCAGAATCCTGTACTTTACTTTTTATAGTTTTGTGTTTATCTATTTTTGTGTAATACAAATACTGTGCATATTTTTATTTATTTATAAGTACATATGTTCTTTTTGTTGTTTCTAAGTTGATAAAATGGGTAAAGGCTGTATGTAATCTTCAGGGACTTACTTTTTCACTTGTTACTAAAATTCAGCCAAAGTTGATTCAAAATCAACTTTTTTGAAAATTCTGAAAATTAACCAAAGCTGTACAACAATCTAAAGCATTATCTTAGCAAAGCTGCTGAATCTTGGCTAGAAAGGCTTGGTTTATGGCATTTTAATTTGATCTACTCCATCCCTCTCTCCTACGCTCCACAGTAGCCTAAGAACCAGCAGCCTCCCAAATACAGAAACTGTGAAAACGTATAGTCCTGTAGCCACCAGAGGGAGCAGACCCAGTTCAGACTTCCCCAAAAGCACCATCTCGAGCACTGTCGCGATCTGACCTGCTTCACAGCTCGGGGAGAAGCCCCATTCACAAGGCATTACCATTACTGATGTCATGCAGAGCTCACCAAGCAGGAAAAGCCCTCTTCCCTAGGGCATTTGTCAAAAACAATCAGCTGCAATTGATTAACACCACAGCTATTAAGTCGGCCATACCAGTTGGGCAAACAAAGAGTCCAGCCAAAAATCTAAATGGGAGATCTGTGACATGAGATGTCCACAGTGGGTATCTGGAACTCCACCCACATGTACTGGGCTATATACAAGCCGAGGAAAGAGCCATACAAAACACATATACAGAGCCCCTCACAGAAGGATGGGAGACTTAGTAAAAGGATTTTGGTGTCCAATCATTAACTGACCACTCATCAAACCCAACAGAGATTTCAGTGTCCCCACACAATGAAGAAAATAAACTTTATGGGATTAGTCCAGAAAAGTCACTCTACAAAGAAACAGCAGCCTTATCAACAGGATGATACTCTGGAGGGGTAACAAATTTGAACTTCCAAAGTTTACACATTAAATCATTTAAAATGTATAGTGTTTAACCAACATATGAAGCATGCAAGGATATAGGAATGTACAGACCATACACAGGAAAAGGAGTCAATAGAAGCTGTCCCTGAGGAAGCCTAGATGTTGAACTTAAGATGAAAACTTTAAATCAACTATTATAAACATGTTTTAAAAACTAAAGGAAACCATCATGCTCACACTTTCCTTTAATTCTTTAACTCTCACAAAATAAAAAATGTCAAGAAAGAGACACACATTATAAAAAGGAACCAAATAAAAACTCTGGAATTGAAAGGTACGATAACTGAAAGAAAATATTCATGTAAGGAGCCTGCAGCTGATAAAAATGGGCAGAAAAAAGACCCAGCAAATTCAAAGATACATTGATTGAGATTATGTGGTCTGAGGAACAGAAAGAATAAATTATGAAAAAAAAAATGAACAGAATCTCTGGCACCTCTGGGACATCCCCAAGTACATGAAGTTACACATAATGGGGTCCTAGAAGAAGAGAGAAAGAATAACTGAGGAGATGATACTGCTGATTTCTGTTGCAACATGTAAAGAGATCGCAAGTCCCACTCTCCCAACATGAAAAATCCTGGAAAACTTGAACATGGACAATTCTTAGATACACCAGAGAATTGAGGTCTCAGGGCAAATGCTTGCACTGAAAACTGGAGACACAAAATCACAGCTTACTAGGAGGAGAGCTACTAGAGGAAGTAACTGTAGGAACACTTAAGTGGTAACTCACTATTTGCTGGAGGCTGAGTATAAACTAGCGTGAGAGGAAAAAAAAAAAAAAAAACTACTGGGGGTTCAGTCTTAGGGGCCCCCTACACTTTCATAAGTTTTACCCCTAGAAGTTACACTAGGTTCTCCTGGGGAAGATTGGAGTTTTTATTTTGAAAAAAATCATGTACTCAGCAACAGCAGGGGGAAAAGTAAGCATGCTGAAATGCAACTGGGGAAAAGTGTTTGAAATATGCCCAGAGCATTCTGTTCTATATAATAAAGGCCTTCTCCCAAGGGAAACTACTTTGCCAGAACTTTATCTGACCTAGGGGAAGGCAATTATACAACTCAGTCCCCTCTAGTATCCCTCTCTCACAGAAGAGGAGAAAAAAAAAATGCTAAGAAACTCTTCTGAAGGTCACAGCCCAGGGACTCAGGCCTACTAAACAAATCTGAGGTTTATCACAAGATTATAGAATGTTTCCTCTCCACAACACCTTATCACTACATCAACAGGGCTCTAAGAGAACAACAGTGGATTACAACTAAAATAGCTGCAAGGCACAGACTCAAGGAGGTGTTCCTAGGAAAGCCCAAAGAAAACAAGGGAGAACCATCCTGGCTAACACAGTGAAACCCCGTCTCTACTAAAAATACAAAAAACTAGCCGGGCGAGGTGGCGGGCGCCTGTAGTCCCAGCTACTCGGGAGGCTGAGGCAGGAGAATGGCGTAAACCCAGGAGGCAGAGCTTGCAGCGAGCTGAGATCCGGCCACTGCACTCCAGCCCCAGCGGCAGAGCGAGACTCTGTCTCAAAAAAAAAAAAAAAAAGAAAACAAGGGAGAAAAAAGCAAGGATACTAGGGGAAACTAAAGCTAAAGCCTCTGAAACCTACAGTTACAGAAAACCCTATGCTGAAACCTACAGCTACAGAAAACCTACAGTTACAGAAAACATTAAACCTACAGTTATAGAATATGTTAAACCTATAAGCCAGATAAACAAAACCTCACACTAAAGACCTACTTACTACTTCAGTTCCTGTTACTCAGTACATCATGCCTGGCTTTCCAAAAAACTTACAAGGCATGCTGAAAGGCAAGAAAAAACATCTGAAGGGGCAAAGCAAGCATCAGAATTAGACTCATATATGGCAGAGATTATGTAATTATCAAACGAGAAATATATAACTATGATTAATATGCCAAAAGCTCTAATGGAAAAAAGTGTAAACAATGCAAGAAGAGGTGGGTAACATAGGCAGAGATAAAAACCCTAAGAACGAATTTTTTAAAACCTCAAAAACATTGTAACAGAAAAGAAATGATGGCCAAAAATGTCTTGTTTGATGAGAAACATTAAATTACATATCAAAGAAGTTCAATGAACTCCAAATAGGGCAACTCAAAGAATCAAACACACATCAAGACAAACTGTTCAAAGACAGAATCTGTAAAACAACAGAAAAAAATGACTTGTATATTACAGGGAATCCTCTGTAACTGAGTTCTTGTTAGAAACCACAAAGACCAGAAGGCAGTGAGGTGACATATTCGAAGTGCTGGGGGAAAAAAAAAGACTATGAACCAAAAATTATATATCCAGTAAAACTGTCCTTCAAAAACGAAAATTAAGACATTCCTATATGAAGAAAAAAAAAATGAATTTGTTACCAGAACTGCTCTACAAGAAACACTAAAGGATTACTTCCTGCTGAAATAATTCAAATCCATATGAAAAAACTTTGAAAGTACCAATAAAGGCAATTAAGTAGGTAAATATAAAATACAATATAATTGTTTTTGAGAACTCTTTTCTCCAATTTGTTTTAAAAGGCAATTGCATAAAGCAATAATTATAAAACTATAAAACTTTGTTGATAGGCTTACATAAATATGTAATTTATAAGGCAAAAAAAGCATGCAAGTGAGAAAAAAATTATGTATATGTTTGAAATTATGCCAGGATTAACCTGAACTGAATTTTAAGTTATTTGTTATGATCCTGAGGATAACCACTAAGAAAGTCAAAAATTATACTAAAAGAAACAATGAGAATGATACATTTAAAAAAAAATCCATTTAACACAAAAGAAAGCAGTCATGGAGGAATTAAGGAACAAAAAATATATAAGATCTATAGAAAACAAATAATGAAATGGTATAGTTAAATCTTAATAATTACATAAATGTAAATAAATATAAATGAATCAGACACTAATCAAAAGGTGCAGATTAACAGTATAGACTGAGAAAAATACACTTGACAACCATATGCTGTCTAGAAGAGACTCACATTAGATACAAAGACACAAATCAGTTTAAAATAAAAGGATGGGAAAAGATGTATTATGAAAACAGTAATCAAAGGACAGCTATATTAATATCAGACAAAATGAATTTAAAGACAAAAATTGTTACTAGAAAGAAATGGAAATTCTATAATAATAAGAGGGTCAATTCAGCAGGTAAATATAACAATTTATAAATATGTATGCAACTAATTACAGGGGCCCAAAATACATAAAACTAAAACTGAGAAACGGAAACAATAGTTGAATACTTCAATTTTCAATAACGAATAGAACAAGTAGAAAGAAGATCAACAAAAATACAGAAGACTTAAATAACACTGCCAATCAACTTACCTTAACACACATCTAAAGCACACTCCACACAACGGCAGCAAAATAGTCATTCTTCTCAAGCTACTATAGAACCCAAGATAAGTCATATGCTGGCCCATAAAGAATTAGCAGATTTAAAAGGATTAAAATCCTATAAAGTATATTTACCAACAATAATGCAGTTATTTCTAAACATGGGTCAAAGAAAATTTTTTTAAAAATTACAAGGGGAATGAGCAAGTATTTTAATCTGAATAATAGAAATACAACTCATGTCAAAATGTATGGGGTGCAGCTAATACAAGACTTAGAAAAAATGTATAGTATTACATTCCTATATTGAAGAAAAAATCTCAGATCAATAATCTAAGAATTCACCTTTAAAATGTAGAAAACAGAAGAGTAAACCGTATCAAGGGAAAACAGAATGAAGAAAATAAAGATGATAGGAGAAATTAAAGAAATGTAAAACAGAAAAACAATAGAGGAAAAATCAAAAGGTGGTTCTTTAAAAACAAAATTGGCAAACCCTTGGGAAAAGAGAGAAAAAAACAGACCACAAAAATCAGGAATGAGAGATGATTACCACTGACCCCTCAGAAATTCGAAAGATAAAGAAACATTAACAACTTTATGCCAACAAATTCAACAACTTAGACAAATTCCTAAAAAGTCACAAATGACCAAAACTGACTAAAGGAGGAATAGAAAATCTGAATATATCTACAAGTACAAAAATTAAATGAGCATTTAAAATACGTTGCCACAAAGAAAAACCCAGGCTCAGATTCCTTCACTGGGGAATTTCACCAAACACTTAAAGAGGAAATAATACTAATACTCCACAAATTCCTCTGAGAAGTATAAGAAGTAGATTTAAGAACATTACTCATATCTCATTCTAGAATATTCCCACTTATTATGGGATGCAATAACACCCTGATAGCAAAGCCAGACAAATTATTACCAGAAAGGAAAACTACAAACCAATATCCCTCACAAATACAGATGCCAAAATCCTCAATAAAATATTAGTGAACCAAATTCAATATATAAAAAAGATGATAAGCCATCTTTTTTAATTACCCCAGAAATGTGAGGTTGTTTAACAGCTAAAAATCAATTGAAGTAATATATCATATTAATACAGAATAAAAACCATACGAACATCTCATTAGGTACAGAGAAAACATTTGACAAAATCCAATGCGCATTCAAGATAAAAATTCTCAGCAACCTTAGAATAGAACCTGATAAAGAACATGTGCAAAAAAGCCTACGGTGAATATCATACATATTGGTGAAAGACCAAATTCTTTTCCTCTAAGACAGGGTAAAAGGCACGGATCTCCACTGTCATCTCTTCTATTCAACACAACACTGGAAGCTCTAACCACCCAAGAAAAAGAAATAGAAGGCATCCAGTTTGTAAAGAAAGTGGTGAAATTGTCTTTATTTGAAGATGATATGATCCTATATATAGAAAATCCCAAAGAGTCCACAAAAATACTATTAGAACTAATTTTTTAAAAGCACATGTAGTTCACAGGATATAATACAAGATCAATATATAAAAACCAATTATATTTCTATAGGTAAGCAACAAACAATCTGGAAGTAAAATTAAAAGACACATTCACAATAGCATTTAAAAAATACATACAAATAAAGGTAACATAAGAACAAGACTTGCACTGTAAAAATTACAAAGCTTTGAAGAAAATTAAAGATTTTTTAAAATGCTGAGACATTCAATATTTATGGATTGAAAGACTCAATATTGTTAAAATAGCAATTCTCCCCAAATTGATCCATACATTCAAAATATTCCCTATCAAATTCCAGGAGGCTTATTCTCACAGAAATTGATAAGCAGGTCCTAAAATGCAAATGAAAATGCAAAACATTTAGAATAACCAAAACAATTTTGAAAAACAAATTTGGAGATCTTTTTTAAATTTCAAATCTTATATAAAGGTACAGTGATCAAAGCATTATAGTACTAATAAAAATCATAGGCATTGGTCAATGGCACATAATTAAGAATCCAGCAATAAATTCTTATGTTTATTATCCATTGATTTTTAACAAACATGCCAAGGCAATACACTAGGGAATGGATAATATGTTCACCAAATAAAACCAGAACAATTGGATATCCATATGCAAAAAGATTATCTTAGACCCTCTCACATCATACACAAAGTTAACTCAAAATGAGGGGCGGGGGAGAAGTGGAGGAGAGACTGACCCCATTTATTTGTGAGAAAGGGAGGAGAACAAGATCTCTGTCTGGTAATCCAGAGAATTCTTCTGGATCTTACCCAAGACCATCAAGCGCACTACCTATAGGAGTCTGCAAGAACCAGTGTTCCCGGGCTGAGGGTGCCCCCTAAGGCAGATATGGCTTACCCAACTCCTTTTGAGTATCTGGAAAGCCTTCCCAAGAAGGATGGGCACAAATAAGCCCAAATGATGAACACTACAATAAATACCTAACTCTTTAAAGCTCAGATACTGACAAACATCCACAGGCATCAAAACCATCCGGGAAAACATGACCTCACAAACTGAACCAAATAAGGCAACACGGAACAATCCTTGAAAAACAGATATACATGACCTTTCAGAAAACTCAAAATAGCTGTTCTGTAGAAACTCAAAGAAATTCAAGATAACACAGAGAAAAAATTCAGAATACTATCAGATAAATTTAACAGAGATTGAAATAATTTAAAAGAATCAAGCAGAAATTCTGGAGCTGAAAAATGCAACTGAAGTACTTAAGGATGCAACAGAATCACATTTATTTTAACTTCTAGCCCATTCATTTTAACTGCTATGTAGTATTCTGATCTGCAAATAATCCAGTTTTATCTACTGTTTCCTGATATTCCCTTCAGTTGTTTTTCACTTGACTGTGCTACAGTGAACATTTCTATATAGATACCACTTCACATAGAGTAAAGGAAACTAAAAAATAACATGTTGGCAAGAATGTAAAAAAGTTGGAACTCTCAAACATTTCTGGTAAGTATATGTACAATGGTGCAGCCACTGTGAAAAACATTTTGGCATTTGCTCATAAAGCTAAATACAGAATTATCACATGACTGAGCAACTTCACTCCTGGGTATATGTCCAAAATAATTGAAAATAGGGGCCGGGTGTGGTGGCTCATACCTGTAATCCCAGCACTTTGGGAGGCTGAGGCGGGTGGATCACCTGAGGTCAGGAGTTCAAGACCAGGCTGGCCCACATGATGAAACTCCGCCTCTACTAAAGACACAAAAAATTAGCTGGGTGTGGTGGCGGGCACCTGTAATCCCAGCTACTCAGGAGGCTGAGACAGGAGAATCATTTGAACCTAGGTGGCGGAGATTGCAGTGAGCTGAGATCACGCCACTGTACTCCAGCCTGGGCAACGAGAGCAAAACTCCGTCTCAAAAAACAACAACAAAAAAAAAATTGAAAACAGGAACTCAAACAGATACCTGTAAGTCAGTGTTCATCACGAGCAATATTCGCAACAGCCAAAAGGAGCAAACAACCCAACTGTCCATCAACAGATGAATGAATATATAAAATGTGAGAGATATATATATATACACATATATATACACACACATACATACTGGAATATTATTATTCAGCCAAAAAAGGAGTTAAGTTCTGTTACATGCTATAATATGAATGAATCTTGAAAACATTATGAGAATAAAATTATTAAATAAGTTATATACAAAAAGATATGTGTTGTATGATTTTACATAAATACCTAGAATAGACAAATTCATAGAGACAAAAAGTAGATGAGAAATTACCAGGGTTGGAGGGAGGAAGAAATGGGAAATTATTGCTTAAAAGTTGCAGTTTCTGTTTGAAATGACAAAGACGTTTTGGAAATATATAATGGTGATGACCATACTACACTGAATATGATGAATGTCACTGAATTGTACCTTTTAAAGGGTTAAAATGACAAATTCTATGCTATATGTGCGTATATATATTTTACCACCATAAAAGTATATTAAAAAAAAAAAACTAACAGTCATGTCAAAAGGTCACAAGGCCCAACCTAAAGGCACCCCAACTGGACAAATATTTGACAATTTGAGTTTCAATAAAAATGAATGACTGACATGAATTAAACACCTCAAGTGTATTTTAAAGTCTCATAAGTTAATAATGATAATACGTTTCTAAGAAATCACTGATCACAAGTGGAATTTGCTAGAGTACATGGGGTTCATTATGCTTTTTACTTTTGTAAAGTATGAAAATGTCTGTTATGCAAATGTTTTAAGCATTCAGTTATTGATTAGAGCTGAATTTATGGATTTATGTGGACATGATGGGCATCTTTATAATACTGATACTTTCCGTCATGAATGTGGTACACAGGTGCATTTGTCTTCATAAAGGCCTTGTATGGTCTTTGTTGAATTTAAGCTTAGGTAGCATATATATGTAGTAACTACTTGATACACACACTTTTTAAAATATTTCAGTTGTTGGCCAAACATGGTGTTGACACCTGTGATCCCATTACTTTGGGAGGCCAAGGCGGCTGCATTGCTTGAGCTCAGGAGTTTGAGACCAGCCTGGGCAATATGGCAAAACCTCACCTCTACAAAATATATAAAAATTAGCTGGGCATGGTGGTACACACCAGCTACTCAGGAGACTGAGGCAGAAGGATCACCTAAACCCGGGAAGCGGAGATTGCAGTGAGTCATGATCATGCCACTGCACCCTAACCTAGGAGACAGAGCAAGACTCTGTCTCAAAATAAATAAATAAATAAGTTAACAGGATACATGTATATACTCTTATTCTTTTCTCTGAAAGCCAGTGCCACTGTACATATATATACTTTTAAATTGTTTTAAAACATATTCTGGGTATAATAATTCCTTTCTGGAAAGAAATTTTTTATTCTACAGCAGCAAACATAAAGAAAAAAAAAAAAATTTCACTTCCAAACGTACACTTAAGCAAGATCTCCAGAAATAATTCTGTTCTCTATGATAGGGCATGTTTTACTTCCAGCAATGTTAGAAGAAACTGCTTATATTCAAAGTGTGTTTCTAAGTCCTGCACAATGGAACAAAGGTCATGTGTGGTTGACAGGATGGAGGTAAAGAATGACAGAAAAGCCATTTTTAAGAGTTGACTGCTATGGAGTCTATCGATTATTTCTCTGGCTAGCTCAGGGCAAATATTACAAGAAAACAAATAAATTGCAGAAGACATAGCACCTCTTTATGTAACTTTCCTTCTAGTTCATTTTTGTCCCCTCTTGATTTGGTATGAAGTTTGATTTTGTGTCCAAAGTTTTTATACTCTATTCTAAATTTGACCTGGTGTACAAGGTTTAAGAATTACCCAAAGAGCAGCCAGGCACGGTGGCTCATGCCTGTAATCCCAGCACTTTGGGAGGCCGAGGCAGGCAGATCACAAGGTCAGGAGATCGAGACCATCCTGGCTAACATGGTGAAACCCTGTCTCTACTAAAAATACAAACATTAGCTGAGCATGGTGGTGTGCACTTGTAGTCCCAGCTACTTGGGAGGCTGAGGCAGGAGAACGGCGTGAACTTGGGAGGCAGAGCTTGCAGTGAGCCGAGATTGCACCACTGCATTCCAGCCTGGGCAACAGAGCGAGACTCTGCCTCAAAAAAAAAAAAAAAAAAAAAAGTAGTAGTAGTATTCAAAAAGCGATGGTAGCTAACAAACTTCCAGAACTCCAAGTTTTGAAAACAGCCATAGTAGACATTGGCTCTGTGGAAGAGTGACATTTTCTGTTGGGTGCTTAAAAATTAATTTGTTAGAGTTCACTATTTTACTTTCACTTGTCAGAAAACATATTCATTTCCTAGGGCTACCACAACAAAATGCCACAAACTGAATGCCCTAAAACAACAGATATTTATTCTCTCAGCTCTGGAGGCCAGAAGTCCAAGATCAAGATGCCAGTAGCTTTGGTTCCTTCCTGAGGGCTCAAAGGGAGAATTTGTTCCACCTTTCTCCTAGCTTCTGGTGGTTCCAACAATACTTGGCATTATTGACTTTGGCAGCATACCTCCAATATCTGCTTCCATCTGCACATGGCATTATCCCTGTGTGTCCCTATGTCCAAAGCCCCCTCATCATCTAAGGTTACCAGTCATTGGATTATAGTCCAGTCTAATCCTGTATGACCTCATGTTACTTAATTACATCTGCAAAATCCCTATTTCCAAATAAAGTCACATTCATCGGTGAAAATAATTTTTCTGGGGTGACACTATTTAACTCAGTATAGGAAAGATGCTTCCAGATAAATTTTGCACAACAGTAACAGGATGCACAGTTCTTACAATATTGGCTTAGATAGTTGTAATTAGATCAGTAAAGTCATTGTCAGTAGTAAACATTTAAAAGGCTGATGAGCAAATCCAAACTCTTTTATAGAGATACATTTGACATTCTAAATGAATAAACATGATTCTCTACAACCCTGCTATTCAAAGTGTAGTCTGTAGGGCAGGCTGTCAGAAAGGGCACCCTGGAACCCTCCAGCATGAAGCTGAAGCTGCAGATCACAGTTAGAATTTCTTCTCACATTTTACCACAAGCAGCATGAAGAATCCAAGCAGTACCTTCAACAATTTGCTTGGAAATCTCCTCCTAAATAGCCAACTTCATCACTTACGAAATCTGCTTTCCATAGAGCTCTAGGACACAATTCAGCTACAGTTTCTGCCACTATATAACAATGATCCACTTTCCCCCACTTTCCAATAACAAGCTCATTTCCTTCTGAGCCCTCACCAGCAGTCTTTAATATCTATATTAAACACTTGAACAGTCTGTTCAAGGTAACCCGGGTTTTTTGAATCGTGTACCTCAAAATTTTTCAGGCCTCTACCCACTGACCATTTCTAAAGCCGCTTCCTCATTTTCAGATACTTGTTACCGCTGCACCCCACTTCCAGGTACCAACTTCCATGTTAGTTTTTTTTGTTTTGTTTTTTGATTTCTGTTGCCCAGGCTGTGGAGCGCAGTGGCACGACCACAGCTCACTGCTCCCACTACCTCCCAGGCTCAAGCAATTCTCCTGCCTCAGCCTAATGAGTAGCTGGGACTACAGACTTGAGCCACCACACCCAGCCTGTATTAGTTTTCTATTGCTCCTGTAACAAACTACCATAGACCTATGGCTTAAAACAACGTAAATTTATTATCTTACAGTCCTGGAGGCTAGAAGTCCAAAATATGAGTCTAAAGGAACAACAGTCAAGGTGATGGCAGAGCTGCACTCCCTGCTGTCCCTGGCTCACGGCCCATTCCTCCATCTTCAATGTCACGGGTGCAGCATTTTCTCTTACTCTGCTTTGTTCTGTTTATGTCTCGTAGTTGTCTTCTCTTTAAATATCCTTTTTCCTCCCTCTTATAAGGACACTTGTGATTGCATTTGGAGCCCACCCAGATAATCCAGGATAATCTCCCCATCTCAAAATCTTTAATCATATCTGTAGTCTCATTTTATCACTGAAGGTAACATTCACTGGTTCTAGGAATTAGAACCTGGACAACATTGGGGTAACATTATGTAGCCTTCCACATTTGTCTAGAATGCTATTCTCCCCCCACTCCTTTACCTCTGCCCTTATTCCTCCCAGCACTCATTCCTTGTGGTCCTTCTTGGTCCTTCTGTCAGCTTTTACTTAAAATGTGATTTCCTGAGAGGCCTTTCCAAACTACCCTAGCAAAAAGTTGACCCCATCAGTGATTCTGTATCACAGGATAATGCTATTTCCTTTCCTGCAGGTATCAGAGCTGCTATTAATTGTATTCACTCATGTGTTTACTTGTTGATTACCAGCTTTCCCACTGGAATGTAAACTCCATTTGGGCAGGCCACCTTCCTTTTATCATCTGTATACTGTAGCATCAAGCATGTGCCTGACACAGTAGGTATTCAACAAATACACACTGACTCAGTATGATAGAAATCTCATTTAAAATTGCATCCCATAATATTATATAGTTACATATATCATATTTTATAAAATTCTTTCTCCCTTTATCAACTCTTAAAAACGTCAACGAATAATTTTTAATATCTCATCTCCACTAATGCATAAAACAGCTTATATGTTTCAAATTAGAAGGTACACACAACTACTACCTATGTGGTGAGTATTACATTATCACAGTTTTAATATTCAAGAAATTCAACTTTTCTGAATGAGATTTAATAACAACTCTTCAGGAGGCTAAGATGGGAGGTTCACTTGATCCTAGGAGTTTGAGAGTCCAACAAGCTATGATCTCGCCACTGCACTCCAGTCTGGGCAACAAAATGAGACCCAGTCTCTTAAAACAAAACTTTCTTTTTTTTAATCTTCAATCACATAGTGTTTGACAGATGAGATTCCATAGGTTTGGTTTAGACCACTGAGAAAATAAGAGTCATTCAACCTCAGAACTTCACATACATAAAAATATATACACATCCACAGCATTTATAAATAGAAAGAAATTTAACAGTGAACCTTATACCATCTCATTGTATAGCTAAAATAACTGAAGACTAGAGAAGCTACTCTGGTCAGTCACAAATGTGGTACAGTCACAGAGCCAGAAGTGAGAACCCCAGTCTCCAGATTCCCAGAGTCCCTTCTGTCTGAACATAAATATAGAATAAAATTAGGATAATGTAGATTTGTATTAACATAGTGGTTGACAGCATGAGAGCTATGCAGCTAAACAACTTTGGTTTGAATCTCGTTCTCTTAATAGCAAATTATATAATTTCTATGGAGCACATTTTTCTCGTGTGTAAAACAAGGATTATATTAGCTACTTAATAGGGTTGTGAGGATTAAGCAAATTATAACGTGTACAATGTTCAAAATGGTACTGACATGTAGTAAACACTGCATGGACTTTATCAAGTATTTTATTAAGCAACAGACTTTTTCCATTTTTATCGTGGCAACAGACATGTAACAAAAAGTTACCATCTTAATCATTAAGTGTACAGTTCGGTGATACTACATACATTCATATTGTTGTGTAATCATCACCACTATACATTCCCAGAACTCTCTTAAGCAATATACTTTCACACACACAAAAATGCAGTAGGAATTATCATTTATCCTCAAAACAGACCTGGGTACAGGATTAAAAACTCCACTGTGATTGGCATATGCAACTCTTACATGATGCTGGAGGTGTGAGATTCTGTTATAAACATGAGACAGTTTTAGAAGGATCTGATCGTTGCTGGTGCCAGTTGCCAAAAAGGAGACAGAGCTTCAGAAATGGAACAACCTTCATCAGCGTGAGCGCCTACGAGGAGATGGGAGAAGACAGCCCACCTCTGGACTTTGAGGAGAGGAGGAATCTCTAAAGGAATTCAGGGGTGGGTAGGGAGGGAGGATGAGGCCATGCAGGAGGGCTATTAAAGGTCCTCTGTGCCTTCTGAAGGTAAAGGGAAAACTAGGAAAAATCTCAGTGGGCAACCCCTAGTACACATATAGAGGTACCCTGCACAAAGGTGTCTAGCTTGGCGATAAGAGTGGGGGCTGAAATCATGCCCTAGCACCATGCACACCAACTTGGGGCTGGTCCAGAGGCATGTCAGCCAAGAGCAAACATATGCTCACTTGGGAAACCATTTTTGAAATGTGAAAAGCCACTTACTGCACTTCAAATAGTTGAGCAACCATCTCAACTAACTGAAGATGAATGTGCCATAGCTCTAAAGTTAGAATGCCTGAATTCGTGATTCATGGTGCTCTCTGGGTTTTCCTCTCTTTATTACTCTGTAGCATTCAGTAAAGATGTATTTAAACATGACAGCCTTGTGTCAGTTATGACATATGTTATCTATTCTTGGGCCAAAACGTTGAAGAGGGAGCAGCATCCAGTCCCCCAAAAGATAAACATGGTGATAGCACTGCCATCAGCAGAAAACCTGCAAGAAGTCAAGTCCCTGGGACTCACTGGAGGCTGCCCAGTACAGCTGCACTCCCTACCTACGGGAGCTGAACAGAAAATCTGGGCTTGATTTTCATTAGGAAAGCAGCATTTCCTTGTAAATGGTGAACAGGTGGACTGGGCATAGTTCCAGAAGGAAAATGTTTATAGAAGCTCAGAGTCTACTTCCATGAGAATCTCTCAGCAGAGAACATAGAAAATAATTCAAACATCATGAGTAGCCTAGGAGAAACTAGAAATTACTTCTAGACAGCTCTGCTAACTCTAAACAAAATATGACTGTGTCTTGAAATGATTTCAAGAGTCTGACAAAAAGCTATATAAAGCTAAATCACGTTCTAGCCTACAAAACCTCAACTTTAACTCTTTTAAAGGAAACATTTTTGTTGTACATATTCAGAAATTCCTGATAGCTAAGATTACAATCTACATGGTACTAAAAGTATCACCAAAACCAAATCTCTAATAGAATATAAAACCAAATCGTGCACATCTTTGTATCACTAACCTTACACAATCAGTTATGATATAGAAATTAGAATATAGATAATTTGGCTGGATTATGATAATTTGGCTGGATGCTAATACATAAAACAAGTCTTTTTTCTGCTATCCAATATTTTTTAAAAGTTATCAATTTTAACATAAGTGGTCCCATGATTTTCTTTATTTTTTTATTTTTTATTTTTATTATTATTATACTTTGAGTTCTAGGGTACATGTGCATAACGTGCAGGTTTGTTACATATGTATAGGTCCCATGATTTTCTATCTCTACCTACTCAGTCCTGTTAAAAGAAATATTTTCCCATTGTTTATTTGATTAATATTACTAACAAGTGAAATTCTATAACATCATTTACCACAGCTTCCCTCATGTGGAAAAAAAATTCCATGCAAAGCAAAGAGAGAGCACATGTATTTCGATTCTACTAGAGAATTTTACAAAAGTATCACTACTAACTAACCTACACATCTGACAGAGTCATTAAAGTGCTGAAATAAAGGGTGTAAAAATCATACAAGCAAACAAAAATTTGGTCTAAAGCAATTTTGTTATTGAGACTTATTACAATCCCTTACTAATCGCCACAAAATATGATCTCCATCTCACCTAATGATATGTGCAATAAAATGTCTGATAAGAATTATAAAGGAAAATAAAGTAGGTAAAGGGAAAAAGAGATACATACTGGGGCTATATTTTGGTGGGCAGGGAAGTGAGAGGTTGACTGAGAGCTGAAATAAGATGGAAAGAAATGGCAAGTCACCTTGTTTTAAAGAACATTCCAGGCAGAGAGACCAGCAGGTGCAATGGGTCTGAGGCTAAAGCATGAAGATTCTGGAGTTTTATTTATTAGAAACAAGGATGGAAGTTTTTAAACAATAGTAGAAAAAAACTTATTGTCCACTAACAGTAAAAAAATAAACATTTTTATGTTCATTACTTAAGAAAATAAGTATCTTCATCAAAAAATAAAATGGGAATTTTCTTCTCCAATATATAAATGAAATGGAAATTTTAAGTTACTCACATTTGTTTTTTAATAAAGCTTTCACCTGTATCAGGATCTATAATACATTCACAGCGTAACTTCCAATTGGTTAAAAATAAGTTTTTGATTCATTCTATAGATATTTCAACAGTCTTACAAGGGGAGTATTATCAATTCATAGAGGAGAAAAACTGAGGCTCAGAAAAAGCCCATAACTTGCCTAAGACAACGTGAGTGGAAAGTGGTAGAATCCATACCTGAATCCAGGTCTCCTGACCCAAAATTTAGGGTCTGTTCCCTCTGACACGCTTAATATTGAAACAGTACTGACAAAGTGTTTGTGTTTGATGTTTCAGGTGTCTCTAGAAACAGCACATCTACTTTCTCCAGAATGTCACACTTTAAGCCTGGGAACAGGGTTTTCCGCATCCTGAAGAAGGCAGCAGGGCATATGCCATAGACAGGTGAAAGTCTCTCATCCATTTACTCAACAATTACTTTCTGATTCCACTATCTGCTACATACTACAGGTATTGCAGTGAGTAAAATAAAAATATAAGCATACATATATGTGTGTATCTATGTGAGTGTGCATATAGGCTTCAAACGTATATATTTATGTATACTGGTGTATTTATATACATATGTACGTGTAGGTATAAGTGCAGCAGATAAACATATCTGCTACATTTGAATGTTGGAAATTCAACTTGTGGCAAAGGAAGCTACAGTTAATCTAATAGCATATCTCAAAATGGTTATGTAGAAAACGAAGTCACTGAAGTCCTTCGATGTTCGAGGGTAGGATGCAAAACAAGAGTAGAGATGTCTGTCTTCAGAAAAGCTTGGGAAACACTGAATTAGACAACATTAAATTTATTCGCTCTAGCGTTTCTCAAAGCCTTCAATATGAGTATACACTGTGACTCTTCTAGAAGCATATAGTATGCAGTCTTTCCCAAATTTATTGAATCACAGAATCCTTTTTGGAAAAGCATCCCTGAAAAAAATTAGTACTCTTCAGAGTGTCCTTCAGCACATGTTATTAAAAATCAAAGTTTTATAAAATAAAAATGAAAAACAGAGTATATTTCAGTCACTACTACGGAACCTGCTAATGACTATAAAGCAGTAAAAAGTATACATAAAAAATACTAGAAGATCAAGTTTAAGAAATACATAATAGACCGGGTACAGTGGCTCACGCCTGTAATCCCAGCACTTTGGGAGGCCGAGGCGGGAGGATCACGAGGTCAGAAGATCCAGACCACCCTGGCTAACACGGTGAAACCCCGTCTCTACTAAAAATACAAAAAATTAGCGGGGTGTGCTGGCGGGCGCCAGTAGTCCCAGCTACTCGGGAGGCTGTGGCAGGAGAATGGCGTGAACCCAGGAAGCGGAGCTTGCAGTGAGCCGAGATCGCGCCTCTGCACTCCAGTCTGGGTGACAGAGCGAGACTCCGTCCCCCCTCCCAAAAACAAACAAACAAACAAACAAAACAAAGAAATACATAATAAAGTTTGGCATTTAAAAATAAAATAAAAACATTAAAACAATATTAAAGTTCTCTTTCATGAATAGCTGTAAAATAAGTTTCATTTCAAATAAATATAGTGATAACTGCTAATTCTACCTAATCACAGCCTAAGCTAAGTCTGTATAAAATAAAAAAATTTAACTTACAGGCTTCAAGTAAAACCTCAGTAGTTCTATAAGGATAATACATGATCGAAATCATTTAAAATATAAAAGGTTTTAATGTCTTATATTCTGAAATATAAGAATGTGTTGTGACCCGTAAGACTGACTCCAGCTGAAGGATTGGAACACGTTTCTCTGAAGAGAAAATATTTTTAAAGGCACTGTTTACTGTTGTCCTTTGGATGAGACCCATTTGTGAAAGGACTACTCTAGTTAAATTATTCAAATAATACTGACATTTAATAAGCTCTATGCATCAAAGATGTTTGACAATCATTAACCTTTTAGGGTTACAGTAATTTGTGCAATTAACTTGGGAGAAATTATTTTTCTCAGTCATGTAATTAATTGTCCATGCCTCTTTAAACAATTCTCGTACCTGAACTAAAAGTTACATGAAAATACCAAGACCATCCAGTTTAAGATCAGGTCCTCAACACAGAGACCACACAATTAGCCAGATACTTTTTAAGTGTCTCAAATAAGCACAAAATCTGATTACATGGAGGCCAAAGAGAGATGGCTAAAACTGCTTCACATCTTTTTATTCTTTTATTAAAGACTTCCAAATTGGGGGTGGGGGGATCATCCCATTTTTTTAATAGAAACAGGGTCTTGCTCTGTCACCCAGGCTGGAGTGCAGTGGCACAATCATAACTCACTGCAATCTCGACCTCTGGGGCTCAAGGGATCCTTCCATCTCAGTCTCCCTAGTAGCCGGAACCATAGGCACATGCCACTATACCATGCTAATTTTTTTTATATTTTGGTAGTGACAGGGTCTCACTCTTGTCCAGGCTGGTCTCGTGCTCCTGGCTCAATTGATCCCCCCACCTCAGCCTTTCAAATTGCCAGGATTATAGGCCTGAGCCACTGCACTCAGCTTTCATCCCATTTCTAAATTCATAATTTTAAATGGGATTTTTTTAGCTGAAATACAAGGATTTAAGACAACATTTTATTAGTAAAGTGGGAGAATGGGTGATTTACTAGTAATATAACTGGTTGATACCTAATAGGTATTCATAAGTTTGGGATAAAGTGAGAAGATAGAAAGGTAATCTTTCTTTTTACTCAAAATAAGCTTGAAAAGTAGAAGAGAATATATGTTGATCACAAGTCAACAAACACACAATAAAACAGAAATCTACTGAATTAAAAACCAATCCACAGGTATCTCTTGGGTGACTACCACTCAATGAATCAGATGTTGTGGAAAATGCCCCAAAAAAGTATTCATGTTGTGAGACACTAGATGTGTGATGATTTCTCTACATGTTTTGCCAATATTTCCAACCGTTTCCTCAAAATATAATTTTGCCAACACAGGGAAAAGTAACATCATGAATCAAACATACTCATTTAAAGGATAATACGTTAAGTATGCTATTCCAAAATTATCATATTCAAAAATATGATTTTTTAAACCAGGACAATTAAGACTGCAAATATTTCAAAATGTTACCACGGATTACGGCAATCAAAACACTTAGGGCACTGCCTGGCACAAAGTAAGCAGTCCATTGACCTTGGCAATGATTGTGGTGAGGAAGTATATTAGGTTAGAGCCATATAAAAATGCTGATGTTTTATCATATTTCTCTTACTAGTCAGTTTCATATGGCTCAATCCACAGAACAGTAGTTGGCACCACCACTCTGGAGTCAGATATGTGGTTCAAATTCTGTTGTCACCACTTACGAGCCACATGATCTAGAACACGTTAAGTTCTTTGAGCCTAGGTTTTGTCATCTTTAAAATGGGGATAAAGGGTGAGTGCTGTGGTTTATGCCTATAATCCCAGCATTTTGGGAGGCAGAGGCGGGAGGATCGCTTCAGCCCAGGAGTTGGAGAACAGCCTGGGAAACAAAGGTAGACCCTGTCTCTACAAAAAAAATATTTTTAAGTTTGAAAAAAATAAAAATCAGATGAGGATAACTAGTAATACCTATTGCATAGGTTTTTCTTGTGCAGATTGCAAAGGGAAGGTGCTTAGCTTTTTGACTGAGACAGAGTGGGGCATCAATTAAGTATTAGTTATAAATTACCTTAAGACAAATGGTTAAGTTTTAACTGCTTCTGTGCGTATTTATGCTTCTATTATCTGTAGTACTAGTAGGTATCATTCAAAAATGTCAACTAAAATTTTCAAAAATAATTTCTATGTAAGATAATGGCACTGTACAGACATACACTGACCTTAATTAAATTCAGGTTCTCTAACCATGACTGGATTCTCATTGCAGCCCAATAACCTGCATTTCATGCTCTTTAGAATTTCTGCCACATTCATGATGATGTTTTCCACCCTCTTCCTACTTCAGGCCTGCTGTCTCTCTCCTAACACTGTGGAGGATGTTTTTTCTCATTTTCCAGAGAAGACAGGAGTGAGCAGGTTACCTCTGTTATCACTGCCACCAGACTACATAAGTCCCTCATGTCCGCATACCTTTCCTGCCTTCTTTTAGGGAAGCTGAGGTACTTTTCTCCTTCCTTCAAAGCATATCCTCTGGGCTCTGGATCTCAACCCCTTCCACCTCCCTTGGAAAATACAATCCTTCTAGGATCCTTCTCAAATGTCTTTAATGACGTTTAAAACTAAAGCATGCTACAGTATCGCCAGCCTTTAAAACAACCAACACAAAAAGGCTTTTCTTGAGCCCCTGTCTCCCTCAGGTCACTCCCCCTTCCCCGCCCCCTCTCTGTCCTGCTTAGTTGGCATCAGTTTTTGAGAGGGGCTGTCGCTGTCACTGCTTCGCCCCCCCTTCACTCTGCAGCCCACAGTCACCAGTGCAGGTGCTGTTTCTCTGAGGCGCTCTCTTTTGCTAAGCCTCAAGTTCATGTCTCAGTTCCTAGTGGACTTCACTCACCAGCATATGGGCAATGTAAACTCTGCCCTTCCCCCCCTCCCAACCTGTGTACCACTGGTCCACACCCTCCAGGTGACCACCTCCTCCCACTCACCCCTTGTTCTTGGTTCCCTTTGAGAATACCTATTCCTCTGCCAGTCTCTTCAACACTAAAGTTCCTTTCAGTTCCTTCACGGATTCTCTTCTTACTCTGTGTACTCCCCCCGGAGTAATGTTAATCACACTCCTGACTTCAATTACCATCTCTAAGCACATAACTCCTGCAGCTGACACAGCAAGTTGCCTACCAATATCCATTCTCTCCTTATTTATTAACAGAACTCTAGTTTTGTTTTGAACAGCAATGTGTTCCAGTTTGAAAACAAAAAACATAACCACAAAAGCTTGATTTCTCAGGTTTCCTTGCAGCTAAAGATGGCTCTGTCACAGTTCTGGCCAGTGAAATTCAAACGGAAGTCTAATGAGTGTGGTTTCTTTGAAAGCTACTATTTTTCTGATAAGAATTAAAAAGGACAAGTCAACTAGCAGGCCCTTCCCTTTCACCTGACTGAATCACAGATGGAGTTTCTACAGGAGCAGCAGCCACTCTGTTATGATGAAGTCAAAAGCCACGCTCTACAGTACATCAAGAAGACAGAGCCAGCCTCCTTAATGACATAGCCCTCCTACATGACCTGAACTTGAAAATGTTAAAAGTTCAAAGCTTGTACCTTTAAGTTACTTGATTAAGCAGCTGTTCATCTGAATTTGTTACTTGCAGCTGAATACAGTCTCAAGTGACACACCACCAAAGTTGGCCAAACGGAACTGCCAATTCCTCAAACACATACTGTCAGCCTGAATATCTAAGTGCTATTCTGCAAACACTTCAATCTCAACGTAGCTCAAAATGATGGCTTTTCTGTAACTCTTAAAACATTGTATAGGAGACAATGATTTTAAGTCCCTGATCACTGTGAACCATTTAAAACGTTAAAACAATTACATCATGAGATCCTAGCAAGAAATTCCTAAGGATAATGTTCTCCTTTGTATAAGTCAGCTTTATCACCAATCATAGGCCATTTCCAATAAGTACACAGTAACATCTTTATAATGTTGCTGACCTAGTGACAAACTGCACTTACATAAGCCAAACCACAAGATAAACATCATTTTAAGAACTTTTTTTCTGATTATAAAAACAATCCACAGTCATAGAAAAGTTGAAATTCAAATTAGGAGTTTTAAAAGGGTAATAAAAATCATTTGTCACCCCACCTTCAAAGACAACATTTTTGGTACTGGTATATTACTTCCCAATATTAAACACAGGTTCAATATCCCTTATCTGAAAGATTCAGGACCAGAGAGCCTTTGGATTTTGGATCAGGTTTTGGATCTTTTTCAGATCTGGGAATATTTGCCTCATATCAACTAGCTGAGCATCCCAAATAGAAAAATACGAAATCTGAAATGCTCCCATGAGCACTCGGTTTGAGCATCACGTAGGTGCCCAAGAAGTTTTGGATTTTGCAACTTTGCAAATTGTGGATTTGGGATGTTCAACCTATATGTATGTGTGTATATATTTCACATATGGTATGTAAATTCTTCATGCTTTTCCATTTATTGTTTGCATTGTAAAATGCTCCCAAGTCATTATTCTCTGAGGTTACTTGGATCAAAACCAAGTTCATTGAACTTTTTCTTCCTCCCAAATCCCATAAATAGAAGAAAACTACAGAATGAAAACGAACCCATGGCAATAGTAAATGTCCTTGAGGAGTGACACCAGCAGACCCCATTCCCCTCCATCTACGACTAAAGGTCTTCCCACATCCTGTTTCTGAAGCTTGGAACACTCTTATCCCCATTCCCTGTCACTGAGTCACTCCTTCTCTTCCTTGGAATCTCAGGTCAACTGTCACACTTGCTCCAGGTAGACTTCCATGACAACCCCTCTCCCAGTAAGTTAGCCTTTTTATATGACCCCTCAGTGCAGGGCAACTTCTCCTCACAGAACAAGTACTATGTGTGTGCAAATTAACTGTTTAATACCTGTCTCCCCCACAAGACCACACGTAAGCTCCATCGTGATAGGCCTTCTCTTCACCATTATTTCCTAATGCCCAGTACACTGCCCCCCGCAATAAAGAGTTACGGAACAGATTAGTAAATTTCTAGAAAAGTGATGGGACCAATGACGGCAAATCTAAAGAAATAGAAGGCGCGGTGGCTCAAGCCTGTAATCCCAGCACTTTGGGAGGCCGAGGCGGGTGGATCACGAGGTCAGGAGATCGAGACCATCCTGGCTAACATGGTGAAACCCCGTCTCTACTAAAAATACAAAAAAAAAAAAAAAGAAATAGAAGGAACCCATGTCAGTTGAAAAGTTTCCTCAGCAGAAGCTTGGCATAATCCCATTATCAGTGCAGCACAGGCCAGGAGGAACAGGCCACAGACAATTGGCCAAGTAATTAACTAGAAGCTGGAAGAGCTGAGCAAGTCCCCCTGTTTGAACTGTCTGACTCAGGTGTCTGCTCCAGGGAAGGGGTGGGAGGTTGGTGGGCCTGAGTGCAGCTCTCTGATGAGGGGTCCTAACAGACAACACAGTAGAGCCCACAAAAGGACAAACTCCGTGGAGCAGAAGCCCCTATGCCCCACAGCGAGCAGGGCAGCTGAGTGAATCCCCTGCCCTGCAATATGCTCCCTGCCCTTCCCCTGCAAAATCGCTTGAAGTTGAGCTCCTGCACGAGAACCTTCAACACCAGTTGAGGAGGGATTCTTACGTGAGCTGAGGAAATACACCGAGTTGCAGATCCTTACCTACAAATGCGAACAGAAATACAAGAAACACCGAGCCTTTGAGGTAAACAAACAGCATGAAAGAGGGCCTCTCACTGCACAAACAGAAGAGACAGCAGAACGGTTAAGGGGGCAGGCTTTGGAGTCGAAGCCTGGATCCAAATCCCTGCCCAACTTCAAGGTTTCCTCATGTGTATGTGTACACTCCTGACCCCCGGGTACGTGGCTGATACAGTAAGCGGAAGAAAACGTCAAAGTGAATATGCTCAAAGAAACTCAAGTGATAACACACCCAAAGAAAAAAAAAAAACAGGTCATCTGAGCACAAATGTCTACCTCCCCTCTCACCTAAGGTCTTATGAAGTAACAAAGACTTTTGTCTTTAAGTAGAACTAAAGAATCCTGGAAGACAAAAAAAAATGCCATCAGCAGACCATATATTTTATGGAATGCCTAGAAAACACAAAATATGTGAGACCAAAACTATGAGGGACTCTTGGAAGACAGAACAATGTTAACTGTAGCCCCCAAAAGAAGACTGAGAGCAGTTCTCAAGGGATCCAAGAGAAGCTCAGAGCCAACACATACAGGCAAGAGTGGCTCAACAAGAAGTTGATTGAAAAATAGAGTTTGGGGCTGGGCACAGTGGTTCACGCCTGTAATCCCAGCACTTTGGGAGGCCGAGGCACGCAGATCACTTGAGGCCAGGAGTTCAAGATCAGCCTGGCCAACATGGTGAAACCCCCATCTTTACTAAAACACAAAAATTAGCCAGGCAACATGGCATGCACCTGTAATCCCAGCTACTCGGGAGGCTGAAGCAGAAGAACTGCTTGAGCCCAGGAGGTGGAGGTTGCAGTGAGCAGAGATTGTGCCACTGCACTCCAGCCTGGGCAACAGAGGCTCTATCTCCATAAATAAATAAATAAATAAATAGTCTGGAACAGCGGAACTAGGAAGCACCCCCACACACAGCCCCCTGCCCTCAGTGTGGCAGTGAAAAAGGAACCCAATGTGGATGACTTCTCTGTGGAGAGCTTCAGGTGTGTATATTAGGGCTTGAGAGAGAACAAAGGAACTCAGAACCGTTATAACAGAGACAGAGATGGGGAGTGGGGGGATGAAAAGCAGCAGCTCTGCCTGACAGGGAACACAGCTGCACCTCCTGACCAAGTCCTGCTTACGATAGCAGTGTGGGGGGAACCAAGCTTTCCCCACCCAAACAGCACCCCACAGGTGGCAGCTGGAATGTCCACACAACTACAGAGAAAATCTGTGACAGCTGCAGTATTAACTTAGTTCTTTATCTTTAAACATGGGCAGTTAGCCGAGGACCATCAGGCCTCGAAGATCTTAAAGGATGGGAGGGAAGGAGCAAGATGAAGACACACAGCCACGAACCCCAGGAGAAATAGCCACAATCAAGGTGTCCAAGAAAAGTTTTTAAAACACTAATTTGTATCCTCAGAGAGATTCAACAGCTGTACACCCATTACAGAACAGAATTCTTAAAAAAAAAAAAAAAATTATCAGCAATTATTTTTGCAAATTAAAAGTAATTGCCAAAATAAAATTTTCAAAGCAGAGCTGAATGTTAGAATCAAAGTCAAAATAGAGAGTTGGCAACAAGAAAGTTACAATTAAAGAAATTACTAATATTAAGTAGAAACCAAGATTTAAAAAGTAAGAGTACAACGTTGAGAAGTGGAGATAGATCCAGGAAAGTCCAAGAGGAACTGGTGAATAAGGAAAGAGACAATGGGAGGGGAAACAGAGGGAAAAAAGAAAAGAAAAAGGAAGAAAATTTGAAATTTTTGAAATTCGGGATTTCGTAACAGTATACACATCTGTGTGTGCCCAATTATTACCTTAGCATAAATTTATACAATAGCTGAATCAATGTGCACTCATTTGGTATTTGCATTTTGAGACATGTTATTAGACTGCACTCCAGAAAAGTCAGACAAATCTGTGTTCCCACCCACACTGTATAACCTTCCTGCCAATCAAGGAATCTCCTTAACTTTGTCGATCTTTTTCACCTCTGTGAATCTGGTAAGTACAATGTGATCTCTCATTGCTCTAAATTATATTTCTTGGGTAATTACTGCTCATACATTTATTAGTATTTCCACTTTGTGAATTGCCTGTTCATGTCCTTGGCCATTCCATCTATGAAGAGTCTTCTTACAGATTTTTAAGAGTTCTCTGTATATAAGAAACACTGCCTTTGGTAATACAGGTTGCTCATGTCTTCCTAATTTGTGGTTTATCTTTCACCGTGTTTATAAGATTTGTCATTTAAATGTTCTAAACTTGGAGATTGCATATGGCTTGGAGATTGCATATTCATAATTACAACGTCCTTCTCCACCCCAAAAGTTTAAAACTTTTCAGCCTTATTTTATAATAAATTAACGGTTCTATTTTCACACTTAAATATTTGATCCATCTGAGATTTTCTTTTATTTTCCCCAAGGCAGGGTTTCAGTCGCCCAGGCTGGAGTGCAGAGGCATGATCATGGCTCACTGCAGCCTCAAACTCCTGGACCCAAGCAATCCTCCTACCTCAGCCTCCCAAAGCACTAGGATTGCAGGCATAAGCAACCACGCCCAGCACATCAGGAATTTTCTTGATGTAGAATTCTGTAAGAACCCAACTTATTTTTTGCCCCAATTCTAGCTGGCTATCCCAACACCACTGATCAAACAATCCATCTGATGAGTTACTTATTGCTGTATATGAATTACCCCAAAACTTCATGGCTTACAACAGCTATCAGCTTTTTCTCACGCCATTTCTGTGAGTCAGAAATTCAGGAGCAGCTTAGTTCTGTGGCTCTGGTTTAGCTGTATCCACATGAGGTTGCAGGCAAGATGCCTCCCAGAGCTGCCATCATCTGAAGGCTTCCCTGGGGCTGGAGGATCCACTTCCCAGATGGCTCACCCACATGGCAGGCAAGCTGATGGTGATCAAGGCCTCAGTTCCTCCCCACAAAGACCTCTCCACAGAGTTGCTTGAGTGTCCTCATGAAAGGTAGTCAGCTCCCCACAGAGCAAATGATGCAAGGGAGCACAAGACAGAGGTTGCAATGTCTTGTATGACTTACCCCTGGAAGTCACACACTATCATCTTCATTCTATCCTACTGGTTACACAGGTCAGCCCTATAAATGTGAGAAGAGTCTCTACATGGATGAGATTGCTAGAAGGCAATGATCACGGGGAGCCATCTTGCAGACTGATGACCATCTATTTTACACTACTTTAAAATGAAATACATCGAACATACGCTAAACCCCCATACATACTTGGATTTACTTCTAGACTTTATTTCATTTTCTGTCTACTCCTGGGTCAGTATCATACTGATTTAACAATTACAGCTTTAGCATAAGTTTATGACATATAAAGGCAAGTTTCCATTAGTGTTTCCTAAAATTTTCTCACAATGCACAATTTTTTTTTTTGCAAATTAACTTCAAGTTAGCTCTATTACATGTGAGAGCCCACACTGGCCTCTGTGATAAACTGTGGTAGACACTACCTGAAAATGCCTATGCAGCATCATTAAACATGTTAAACGTTATTCAACTAATACTTGCTTAAAATCACTGCACATTAATTCACTAAAAAATATTTAACGAATGTCAACTATGTGGCAGATACAATTACAGGTGTTAGATATACAATAGTGAACTAAAGAGACACAGTCTCTGTCCTTCAATGGGAGTGACAGACTGTAAAGAAACTGCATAAAATGCATCATTATACTTAACTGCTGTGGGGGAAAAAAGCATACAATCTGAAATAATGGGCATAACAAGGGGGCCTAATCACTCTGAAAATTTTTAAAAACTCTGAAGAAATATTACTGAATCAGAGACCCGAAAGGTGAATTAGAGTTGACCGGGGTGTGGGTGTGTATAGTGGCGGCTGGAGGAGCAGAGGATGGTTAGAAATTGGTCTAGGCAGAGGGAGCAGAATATGTATAGGTTCTGGGGTGGGGAAAAACATAGCTTATTCAAAGCACTGGAAAAAAGGCCAGTAAAGCTATAGTGCAGGGAAAGATGGAAGACCTGTATAGTGGCCAAAGAAGTATGCAGGAGAGAGACCTACTGGTGGCAGCCACTGAAGGGCTTTCAGAGTTATAAGGCACTGCTGCCAAGTCTGTGATTGGCTATGACACTACAGTAAGGCAGCCCAACCTCCAAAGACTTGGTAAGTGCATGATTTATGTGAAGAAAGTCAACTATAGGAAAAAATATTTTGTGTAACCACAGCATGTGATGACAGTGAGTCCTCCTGTGCACAGCTTGGGGGAAGAAGTCACAAATCTTCCAAAACAGGACCATATCCCAAGTAGAAATCTGAAGGTCAGTTAAGTGGGGTGGTATTGTTCATAAGGAGTGAGCCACTTGAGGCAACAGTGGGTTCCTGATTCCAGACTCAAATAATCTCCAATTCCCCAGTCCTCCACCCATGAAAAACACACTGCAGCGAATCCAAGACTTCCATTGCTCCAATTACCGTGGATATCAGAGTGTTGAGTTAAAAAAAAAAAAAACCACAATTTGTATTGAGATGACATTTATAGAGCAAAGAAAAAAATGGCATTTTTACAAAGCTAGCTATTCTTATGTTAAAACAAAGTATGACTTCATGTCTCCAAACGTTTTAAAGATCCTCTTTAAAGTTTTATGGTTTTCTTCACATAAATCATGTACTTATCAAGTTTATTTCCAGTTTTGGGGCTTGTGATTGTGAGTGGGGTCTTCTTTGTCACTGATTATAAATGGTTAATATATACAAAAGCTATTGAAGTTTATACACTGAATTTGTGAACAAGCACTTTTATTAAACTGCTTCTAACCATTTGTCTGTTGACCTTTGTTTTTCTAATCATATAGTATCTTCAAATAACAATTTTGCTTTCTTTTGTCATTTATTTACTTTTTAGTACCAAGTAATGTATTGCACATCCAAAAAAAAAGAACAGAACATTTTTAATGGTGTTGCTAACAACCTTATTTGGGAAGTTTACATGTTTCTAGGGTTTCACTGTAATAAATGATGTTGACTATTAATTTGCAACATACCTTTGACTAGGTTAAGATGGAAAATACCTTCCAATCCTTTCACTAAGGGATTTTCTCTTTAGAAGGGATAGATGTTTTGTCAAGTACCTCCCTAACATCTATTGAGACTGTATGGTTTTCCGTCATTGACTTGTTCATAATTTGAATTACAGAGAACTCGACTTGCAATTTTTCAACTTTGCAGTGCGACCCACACAACCATTCTGTTTTTCACTTTCACTCTAGTGTTCAATAAATTACATGAGACTTACAACACTTGATTTTAAGACAGGATTCGTGTTAGGTGATTCTGCCCTTCTAGCCGAATGTAAGTGCTCTGAGCATGTTTAAGGTAGGCTAGGCTATGATGTTCAGTAGGTTAGGTGTATTAAATGCATTTTCAACTTACAATATTTTCAGCTTATGAGTTTATAAGGACATAGCGCCACCGTAAGACACAGTACATCTGTATAGGAAGTTTCTTAATACTAAGCAATCATTCTTAATATTGAGCAACAGAAGAAACTCTACTTGACGTTATTTTTCAAATTAACCACTGGATTTTAGTTTATAAAATTACAGTTTCAGCATCAAAAGCCTGCATTTTTCTTTTTCCTATGTCTTGTATAAAGTATTTTAAAATTGGGAATATAAGAAAAAGACTAAAGAGAGTTTCTACCATGTGAGAATTTAGGTAACTCTGGCTTTTGAAATAAAACCCATCACCTTTACACATTTGCAATTCAGCCAGTAAAGCCTGCCATGCATGCTCTCCTACACTGTGTGCTCTCTTCCTAGGTTGGCATTAACGTTTTCCTTCAGCATGGATCACTGAGGATGTAGTCAGCTGCAAGTAACAAACTCCAACTCTCACAATAGAGAAACTGACCATCTCACATAACAATAAACCCACACGTACAACAAGTTATAGGATTCATTTTGGGGGCCCCGTAACGTTCTCAAAGCTCAGGGTCTTGCTCTCTTTCTGCTCCGCCCTCCTCAGGTATTCGATCTGTTCTCACGTGGGCTCCCTCCTAGTTACACAAGGGTAAGAGGCAATAGGGTGTGTTTTGAAGCACAAAAGTTTTCCATTTTGATTAAGTTCAACTTATCGTTTTCCTTTTATTGTTTGTGCTTTTCATATCATATTGAACAAAGCATTTGCCTAGCCCTGGATTTTTAATTCTCTAACTGTAACATGGGCTACATTTTCTGTGGAATGACCCAACTTCCTGATCAATTGTGTTTGGCTAGCTTGGGAGCCTTTTCTGCTACCCACCAGTCACAGGACGCACACAAATACATCCCAACCTCCCAAAACATCAGGAGGCTGTAGACTTCACGCTGCTCTAGCTTCTCCCTTCGAAGTCAGAGACATAACCTAAAATCGAAGAGTGGTCTCCTTCATGGATGAAACTCCTGTTTACGTAGCTTTTAAAGGGGTGAATGGAACATAAATGCTGTTGTTTTACATCTGAATATAGTCTTTAAACTGTATGTTAACTACGTAGCTGATGACAGTTACTGAACCACAGCCTTACAGACTCCTGACATTTAATAGACAAGATACCTGAGACAAACCTAACCTGTGTTCCTTCACAGCCTGCTCTATCTCATGGGATTGTTTATCCTGAAAATGCAAACCCTTTGCAAGGACAGGTCTAAGTAGAAACCTCTGCTCGTTAATTTTGGCCAGTTGTCAGGGTTTCTTATGCTATTTACTCACACTCTCCTGCAGTGCAGTCAATTTAATTGTGGTTTCCCAGATGACTTCGGTTTCCTGCTCAGGAACTCCTCTTGGGTGAAGGATCCATTATCTGTCTCCCAAGTCTACCTTTCGAATTTATCTATTTTATCTTTTTCTCCTCTGCATCCTAAGAGTGTCCAAGTTTGTCATCCGTACTCCTCTTCTATTTTTGGAGATCAGGTCTTCTGATTTTCTGAGTAGGGATTTTAAGTCTCATTGCAGTTTTTGTTTCCTCGCATTCTTTTATTTCGATCAGCTTTTTTGTTTGTATGTTTCTGTTTTCATCTGTCTTTTCCCCTTAGGGCCCCCAGTTTCTTCTTTTCCCAAAGTCATGTTTCTTCTTTTTCAGATACCAGATTTATCCTAAATTTGTTACCTGTGTTTCACACGTAACCATTTTCAGAGAGATACACTGTCCTCAAAGTCATTCTGTCCTTCCCCTGCATTCTGGAAATTTTTTCCTAAGCCACATGCTCGGCGTTTTGACGAGGAGAGTCCCATCTACATCTAATGTTCCTGCACAGGCGGGTAACACATCCCTAGTTTTCTCAAGATCCACTAAATACTAGCACATTTCTCCCTTTCAGATTTGAACTTGTAAATGAGATGTGTTCTCCTCTGAGCCTGACTAGTATTGTGTGACATATATTCCTTTCGATGCATGTGGAGGCAGGATAACTCTTCCTGCTCTGAGACTCGGGCACTCTTGTCATCTGTCACATGTACCGTATGTTGTACACGAAAGACGAGGGTGCACGGCTCCTCCTCCCTGTTTCAAAAGCTCTTAAGTGATCTGCAGTTAGGGGTGGGTGTACGGCACCCTTAGCACCTCCCTCTGCCTCCTGCTGCGGGGCTGCATGTTGGAAGTTTGGATTTTGAAGTGAAAGTGGAGAGAAAGGAGCTAGTGGAGACAGAGGAGGAGCAGGTGAGGGACCCAGGTACGAGTGGCTCCACAGACTGGGAATGACAAATTTGTACCACTCAGCATGACCCAAGGCCTCCCAAAGCTATGCACACTGTGTAAATGAATTTTAAAACATGTCCTACCTAGCATGGGGCGTTTGTCTTGTTCTAGTTCAGAGAATAGAACATGTGCTATATAGTCCAAGACCATTCGCAATCTGTTTCACCAGCCATATTGAAAAACATTCTGCCCAGATCTTGGCATATGGCAATTTGCTTTACAGCACAACTGCTGGACATTTTCACGAGAATTCAGAAGCGGTGTATCAGGCCCAAGTAGTCCACCATCATGTTACTCCAGAAATGTCAAACATAACAGTCTGTTTCCTTTTTAAGTGATTATATCATCTTCCACCATTTTAATTGGACTCAGATTACAGGCTGCTCCTGTGCATTTAATGCTTCTTTTTATAAAAGAAGAAATTGCTTTTCCACACCACTGTGAAGTCAAGATACAGACTTATAAAGAACAACTGACTGCAACTGTTTTCTCTGTCCCTCAGGGGTTAACATTTGTGTAACTGTCTCTCTTGGTTGGCACACCCTGTGCTGAAGAGAAAGAGCCATCTGCTTCACCGTCTGAAAAACACCACTTGTCTGATAGTCCCCTGCCGGTAAGGAGACTGTACTGAAAACCTACGTATTCATGAAACCTATTTAGTTCTGAGGGATGAACAACCACTCTAATCAAAACCGTACTCTCCCAAGTCAAATATACATCTTTCCATTCACAATCATGTCTAAATGTAAACTTTAACTTAGGCCGATGTTCATACTATTTATTATGGCTCTGAATCCAGGTGAGTCAAATAACAGTAATGATACATTTTAAAACCAATATTGATTTTAGAAGTCCTTTTCCCTTGATAGTTAGAAACGAACTGCCACGGATACTCACAGGCTGCCTGTGCCTAGGGCGCTGTGCTCCCAATCCGCACCGTACGCCAACAGTGGCTAGGTGCCGCCCTGAAATACCCACTTTCTTAAGAAAGTGAAATACTGCATGCCATAAATGCACATATTTACTCTTAGTAAGTGAAAAATCTACCACACACTTCATGGGTTAGTTTTTCATTATGAAAGAAAAGCAACAACTTCAAACCTTCAAATTAATTTACGTAACTTACTCCAAATGGTTACATTTAATTAATTTATAATAATTCTTTAAAGTCAACTCTTCAGTAACATAAATGAAAACCTGAGGAAACATTTTGTACTGTCCTCTTATACACAACATCCTATTCTTCAATAGGAGATGTAAAAGAAAGAATAAATGTTGATTTCAGGAAGCTACTCTATAATTGGGTACTTCTTAATACTTTTTCCCTGGATCAGAACACTCTATAAGAGTTGGCAAGCTTGCCCTATAACAGGCCAGATACCAAGTATTTTGTTTTGCAGTCTGTATAATCTCTGTCACATCTACACAGCTGTCATTGTAGAGCAAAAGTGACCATAGATAGTACCTATGCAAGCATGACTGTTTCAATAAGAATTTACATTATTGGTGGGTGCAGCGGCGCATGCCTGTAATTCCAGCACTGTGGGAGGCCAAGGAGGATAGACTGCTTAAGAAGTTTGAGACCAGCCTGGCCAACATGGTGAAACCCCATCTCTACTAAAAATATAAAAAATCAGCCAGGCATAGTAGCGCACACCTGTAATCCCAGCTACTAAGGAAACTGAGGCATGAGAATTGCTTGAGCCTGGGAGGCAGAGGTTACAGTGAGCCAAGATCACACCACTGAACAACAGCCTGGGCAACAGAGCAAGACTCTGTCTCAAAAAAAAAGAAAAAAGAAAGAAAAAAAGAAAAATAAAGAATTTACATGATTACTGACACTACTAACTGGGGCAGGAGGAAGCAGCACATGCAAAGACAGATCCAAATCTGGGACTACACAATTTCACAGAATTATACAGCATTCCTCGCTCTTTTACTTATATAATATACAGGAAGCAATGTTTATATTATTTAATACCAATCAAATGTTCTGTGTAATAGCTAACTCTTCTTCAGTTTCTAACACATGTCACACACGGTTCTAAGTGCTTTGCGTTATCTCATTCAGCTCTCCTACTGGCCCAGCAGGTTTGGAATAGAGTGGGAAGACAGAGGTGGCACCAGACAGTATCCTGATGCTTCTCACTTCTAGAAGTGAAAATGACAAATGGGCACATGAAGGTCCACAGGGCACTCACCCGACAGGCTCTCAAAGTCCCACAGTGTTTCCAGTGGGTCTCCTCTGTTACTGTCCTCACAGGTTGCCCCTTTAATTGCACCATCCCATGATCCAAACACTTCCATGCTGATTTTATTTATAAAATTATCATTTTCACTCAATCCTCCTACTCCATACTGATTGCTCTGCTTCAAAACCATGAAAATTAGATGGAAATACCAGAGTAAGAGATAGGGGATTTGAAGTCCCTTGGAGAAAAATGTTTCCCACAAAAGTATGATGGACAAAATATGATTTTTAAGTGTTCATGTTAACAGCAGCCTAACGGGAGAACAAGTATCTTTGATGTCAACAGCAGGAACTCAGCAGATCCTGTTTGTGGGGAAAGAAGAAGCTTGAGAACACTTTCTTCTCTTTGTAACACCTAGAAATTATCACAACTTATATAACTGGCTCAACAATATTTAACTCAACTTTACATATGTTATCGGTTTCAGATTTCTTTATTCACAGATGCCATTATTACTAGGACTAATTTTAATTGGAAGACAATAATATACTTACAAAAATGTGACAGAACTCCTTATTGCAGATTGTTTTCTCTTCGAATTATAACTTCTGCAATAAGAGATCTGATGATGTGCTGGCACCACTTGTTCAGTCTTTCTGCAGTGTTCATCCTTACAGGGAATAGAATCAAGCTGCATCAACACGCAATAAGTGGAAATTTAAGAATGTTCTGGTTATTCTAAGTTTCTAAAGAAATCATTTTCCTATACATTCATTTTGAACTGCAATTTTGTTATAATAGCTTATATGAAAACATCAATAAGACCTAATCATCATCTAAACAATACACCGAATTCCCTGGAGGTACATGGCTCTATTAGCCAATTTTACAGTTAAGGCAACTGGAATTAGAGTAACTCAAACCAAGAGCAAGGAAGCAGACAGTTAAATAGGTCGAAGAGTTAAGTTATAAATGGTCTCGACTCCAACTTAGTGGACTATAGCACCCAGAGCACATCTGTCCACAGACTATGGAAATTCATCACAAATACAGAAAAATTAAAAGAGCATAAATGCAATTCTACAGAAATAATTAACATCACTAGGCACTTATTTTACAAATGGCAAGTATGGGATAGATGAAATGCTGGGAATGGCACTCTGTGGTTTTCTAGTATTGAGTGAGAAAAGAAACCAAAGTAGGACCTGGAATGATGCCCTGTTTGTGACAGTTGGCTTGAAATACAGTCAAAAAAAGTGAGCAGCTAGAGAATGCAAACATAAAAAGTAATTCCTAACTTTTCTATTCTATTCCTTTCTTTCCTATACAAAAGTAATTCCCAACTTTTCTATTCTATCCATTGTGAAACATGTACCTAAAGATCCAGATCACATGAAATTACAACAAAGACAAATTACAAATATAAAAAAGATAAATTCTTTGAAACTCGTTCCTGGCAAAAATAAAATAAAATAAAATAAAAAATAAAAATAAAAATCATAGGCAAAGTCAAAAGACCAATGACAAACTGGGAAGTAACATTCACAATTTATCTTCCAAATAAATAATCTTCCTTCCATCTTTAGAAATAAAAACAACAGGCCGGGCGCGGTGGCTCACGCCTCTAATCCCAGCACTCTGGGAGGCCGAGGCAGGCAGATCACGAGGTCAGGAGCAAGACCATCCTGGTTAACATGGTGGAACCCCGTCTCTACTAAAAATACAAAAATTAGCTGGGCGTGGTGGCATGTGCCTGTAATCCCAGTTACTCGGGAGGCTGAGGTAGGAGAATTGCTTGAACCCGGAAGGCAGAGGTTGCAGTGAGCTGAGATCACACCACAGACCTCTAGTCTGGTGACAGAGCAAGACTCCGTTTCAAAAATAAATAAATAAAAACAATAATTATCAAAAATCCAATATACAAATAAGCAAAAGACATGAACCAACAGTTGACAAAAAGACAAAAGTCTTTAAATGTTTTTAAAGATGTTCAACTATCCTCATAAATGTAAATAAAAACTACGCTGAAATAGCACTTCTCACCTATCTGACAAAAATCTGCTCTCGTGACAAGCCTCAGAAGAAACTGAAAGTCGCAAACACTGTTGATGAAAGTACAAAATAAAATCCCGAAAAAGGGGAATTTTGCAGGATCTAATAAAAGTACACATGGCAAAATTACCCAGTACTTAATGCAGCTGTAAAAAGGAGTGAGGAAGATCTCTATGTGCTATTATGGAGTAATCTCCAAAACATATTGTGAAATAAAAAAAAAAAGAAAGGAGGAGAACAGAGAACATAGACTACTACATTGTGTATGAGAAGGAAGAAAAAGCAAGTACTTTCTTTTACAACAAAAAAGTAATAAAAATGTTCACCTATAGGGGGATACTGGGAAGACTGAAAACAGATTGACTTCGAACCTATTTACAGAGAGAGAGAGAATTAAACCAGAAATTGAAAGCTCAGAATTAGAGAAACAGAAATAAACCACTATTAACATTAAATCGGTAAAATATCTACACAGAAAAAAAAGATATGAAGAGACTTTTTTTTTTGAGACAGAATTTCATTCTTGCAGTCCAGGCTAGAGTGCAGTGGCACGATCTCGGCTCACTGTAACCTCTGCCTCCCAGGTTCAAGCGATTCCTCTGCCTCAGCCTCCCGAGTAGCTGGGATTACAGCCGCCTGCCACCACGCCCAGCTAATTTTTCTGTATTTTTAGTACAGACGGAGTTTCGCCATGTTGGCCAGGCTGGTCTTGAACTCCTGACTGACCTCAGGTGATACACCTGCCTCGGCCTCCCAAAGTGCTAGGATTACAGGCGTGAGCCACTGCGCCCAGCCCGGAAAAAAGGCTTGAAGAGACTTCTAAACTCAGTGTTCTGTCTCTACATCCTCAGTAGTATATATTGAAAGGACTATGCCCTTTGGAAAAACCTGCAAGGAAATCTTAAATTTTATTCAATAGTTTTAATTTTAATACAGCAATTTTAAAACATTGTATGTGTATTGTAAGATAAAGCAAATAAGTAACTAAGTTGATGTCATTAAGAAATCACTATTTTCAGTGTAAGAGAAAATGAATAGAAACGTATAATGAAATAAGGGGAAGAACTTCTCTTCTGCTAAATTTGACTTGAAAACATTAATACAAACTCAATTATTTTTATTTCTCAGTTCTGACCACTGAAAGAGTTCTGAAGCAACGGCCTCCTATTGCAATAGTACCCAAGATCGTGGTTTTCAAATTATCATTCTCCCCTAAAAGGAACCAAAGTTTCTTGGAGAAGAGGTTCCAGGTGTTAGAAAAGCACAAGATGAAAAGTGACTTACCCAAATTGAAAATGAATACAACTGAGATACATGTCCACTACCACCATACTGTAGTAAACAATCTACTCCTAGATGAGGCACTCCAATTTACTTTTTTGTTTTGCCCTCTTCACGTGCAATGGTTTTACATTACACTGCAGAAGTTGTGGCCTCATATCAGCAAGGTCACAGGATATAAGACAAAAACTCCTATATGCTAGCAATGAAGACACTGACACCAAAATTTAAAATACCATATTACTTACAATCGCTCCAAAGAAAATTAAGCTCTTAAGTGTAAAGCTACTGAAACATGTACAGGACTCATATACTGAAAACTAACAATGCTGATAAAAGAAATCAATGATGTAAACAAATGCTGAGACATACCATGTTCATAAATTGGAAGACACAACAAAGATGTCAATTCCAAAATTAATCTAAAGATTTGATGTAATTCCTACCAAAATCTCAGCAAGATTTTTTCCTAGATACAGAAAAGTGTATGCTAAAATTTATCTGAAAAGACAAAGGAACTACAATAACTAAAACAATTTTGAAAAAGAAAATAAAGGGACAATCATCAGCCTGCCTGATTTCAAAACTTATTATATAGCTGTAGTAATCAAGACAGTATATTATCAGCTGGGGGACGGGTACACAGATCAATGAAATAGAACAGAAAATGCAAAAACGGATAAAAAAAAACATGTCCAAGTGATTTTTGGGAGCGATGCAAAAAAAATTCAATGGAGAAAAAATAGGCTTTTCAACAAATGGTGCAGGAGAAATTGCATATCCATGGGTTTAAAAGCAAAAAAAGAACCTCAACCATATACAAAAGTTAACTCAAAATGCGTCATGGACTTTAATGTGAAACATAAAACTACAGACCTTTAAAAAGAAAGTAACACAGGAGAAAATGTTCAGGATCCAAGGCCAGGCAGAATTCTTAGCCTCCACAGCAAAAGCATGATCCATAGAAGAAAATATTTATCAATTTGACTTCATCAAAATTAAAAACTTTTTCTATGCAAAAGACCTTGTTAAAAGTATGGAAATATAGTCTACAGAGTGAGAATATATTTGTAAGCCAAATGTTCAGCAAATGCCCAGTATTTAAAATATATAAAGAACTCTTAAAATTCAACAGTGAAAAACGATCCAGTTAGAAAATGGATAAAAGACATAAAGAAATGTTTCACTGAAAAGGATACACAGATGACAAGCACATGAAAAAACAATGCTCAACATTAGGGGAATGCAAATTAAAACCAAAATAAGGTATCACCACATATCTCTTAGAATGGCCAAAATGAAAGATAATGGTAACACCAAATAATGATGAGGATGTGAAAATGGATCATTCACACACTTCTGGTGACAATGTAAAATAGTATACCACTTCAAAAAAGGTTTCTTAAACCAGGGGTCCCCAACCCCCAGGCCACCAACTGGTACCAGTCTGTGGCCTGTTAGGAACCAGGCTGCACAGCAGGAGGTGAGCGGTGGAGGAAGGAGCATTCCCGCCAGAGCGCCTCCTGTCAAATCAGCAGCAGCATTCGATTCTCAGAGGAGCGCAAACCCTACTGTGAACTGCACAGGTGAGGGATCTAGGCTGCATGCTTCTTGTGAAAATCTAATGCCTGATGACGTGAGGTGGAACAGTTTCATCCCAAAACCATCCACACCACCTCCCACCGCTGGTCCATGGAAAAATTGTCTTTGATGAAACCAGTCCCTGGTGCCAAAAAGGGTGGGGCCCACTGTCTTAAACAATAAACATATAATTAACATATGAGCCAACAACTGAATTCCTAGGCACTTATCGCAGAAAAAAAAGGATACACAATAAAACCTATAGAGAAACGTTTATAGCAACTTTAACAGCCAAAACATGGAAACAACCCAGATATCTTTAACAGGTGAATGGTTAAACAATCTGCGGTACACAGTTTCCATGGAACACTACTTAATAAAAAAGAAATGAACTACTGAAATACACAACAATCTAGATGAATCGTCAGGGAACTATGCTGAGTGAAAAAAAAAAAGCAATATCCAAAGTATAATTCCATTTATATAACGTTTTTGAAATGATAAATTTATAGAAATGGAGAACAGATTCGTGGTTGCTGAGCAGTGTGGAAGGAAAGAGGAGAGGTGGGTGTGGCTATAGAAGGGCAACATGAGAGATCCTTGTGGTGATGGAAATGTTGTTTCTTGACTATACAAAAGTCAATATCCTAGAGGTGACATCACTCCACATTTAACAAGACGCCACCACAAGGGGAAACTGATGAAGGGGGCAGAGGATTTCGCTGCATCATTTCTTATAACTGCGTGTGAATCTACAGTTGTCCTAAAATAAAATTAAGTGGATATTTTTAAGTGACTGAACTACACGGAAATGAAATGTTTATCATCGTAAAATTATCCAAGTTTTTCTCAGAAGTCTAATAACACACACATGGAAAACTATAAAAGTATAAATAATTCCAAAAAGTACCTTTTACATGGTACATGAAAATGTCTTCAGGGAAGAAAACTGGTTGTATATTCATTTAATTATCAACAAATATTGTTTTCCATTTTCAATATTATGTCACACTGCAAAGTGCTGGCTTACAAAGTAAATACAAATTAATTTATCAAAATTAATTTTCAATCTTGTACATTTCTTCAGAAGTTTGAAAAGAAAAAAGTAATTATGTTTTTAAAATTTTTTTAATTTAATATTTTAAGGAGGCTTGTAAAGATATAGGAAAAACTATGGAAAATTGGCATTCCTTTAGATATAGTAAATCCAAGAATAATTATGAATTTGGTGCTGTAAAAATTTTCTTCTGCTATATATTTGTGATTAATCACCAAAATACTAGTCAAATAAGAATATTACCACGATAACAAAAAGAGAAGATTCAAACAGGTGTTACATAAATCCTTTCCAAGAAAAGTCTTCAAAAAGATAGTCTTTAAAAAGGTGAAAGAAGTCTGCACTTACACTCAGCTCACACGTGCATGTGTGTACTGCACTATGTGAAAACAGATTACACACTGTCATAACTGGCCACCTAATGCCTCAGGGATATATAGGGTTCTCCCAGGGTTGATTTCATCCAGATTCTACAGTAAGAGTTATTTATCACAGCAAAGTCCTCAGATCAAAATGCTATTACAAGAACTAGGTCCCTTCACTCAGAAAAATTATTTTTCTTTCCTTTCCTTTCTATCCTGCTTTAAAATCACAATAATAAACTTTAAATCCTTTAGGTCTGGGAGTTTTGCAATAAAGCGCGGTGCCAAGACATAACTCAATGTGGAGAAAATGAGGACTGCCACTGAAAATTTAATCTGCTCCAAGATAGATATATAATACTTAAAAGAGATTTTTTAAAATTGCCAGGTTGTGCATATGGCTTACTTTCAGTATTATCCATATAGCACTTTAACCATCTTGGAAAATTCACTGGTTATTCTTGATTGATTGAGAATAGAAACGCACCTATACTGTGTATGGAACAATTGTTATTTCCTCCCGCTAATAAACCTGCAATAAATGCCCTATTTCGTGTGACCAAAGGTGATTTCTAAGCCAATAGTTCTAAAAAGGTGGCAGCCATGGGGTAATTGATCAGGCACCATACCTTGCTCTTATTTCAAACTGCTTACTAAGATTTAGAAATAATTAAAATATAAACCAACGAGAGAGGGTAAAACTGTAGATTTAAATGTAGAGTGAATCAAAGGGCGGAGAACAAATAGAGAAGATGTGGGAAACGAAGAGGAGAGAGAAGAAAGAAACCCAAGGCAGGGAGACACACTGGGAGGGGAAGAGAAGCCAAGAGCAAGAAGTTGAAGCAGAAAAAACAAGAACCACAATTACCAGAAGGTGGGACAGGAAAGTGGAATAGAAGAACAAGTAACACAGAGGTCCCACGATAGAAATGCAAATATTCTCACCATTAGTGTTTAAAAATTTACTACCAATTTCAATGTGGGTTTTAAAATGAACGTTTTAAGGGACAGGGTCTCACTCTGTTGCCCAGGCGCAAGTGCGATCCTCCCGTTTCAATCTCCCAAAGTGTTGAGTTTACAGGCATGAGCCACCACACCCGACCATAAATAATTGTAATATAGAAAAAACTACAGCATCAATTGCATATTTTTTCTAGGAATTTGTATGTGTTTAAGATGACTTAATCATCAATACGGTTTTTAAAGTATAACAGTTTGTCACTTTAAATTTCAACCAAAGGGGAAAGATGATGGATGTAACTGCCAACGCACCATTTTGTTTCTTCAGCACATATGCTAAAAATGGCGATTGGAGGCCTTACTATTCAAACGTGTTGAATAACCCATTGATATTCCATGCCAAATGCATCATATGACACATAGGCAGTACTAGTTCCAATATGGAAATTCCCCGAATTATAACTCCCCCTGTCTCTCCCAGCACTCACAATTACATAACAGAGTGGAGTCGTCTCTGCCTCTGCGGGAGGGGGGACTGCTAATACAGTCAGACTGACAGAACCAACAGCTTCTCACCCGGTGCCCCAGGATCAGACAGACCAGGTGACTGGGATAGTGACAGCAGTATTGGCCAAGGTAACAAAACCTGGGACAATCAACCCAACACCAGCTTGTCATATATTCCTAAGAAGTTTTAAAACACCTGGGAAAGAAACATTTGTATCTTTCAACAGCAATTTTCAAGTTATTTCTATCGAAAATATCAATAAACCTAAGGAGGCCCAATATTAACAAGAGAATCCACTCCCCCCTAAACACACACAAATTCAAATAACACTTCATTCATTAACATCATAAGCCTGGCATCTGAGTGGGACATCCCAGAGCTATATTTGCATAATGATATTCTGTTAAATCTAATTGCTTTAAAATACCCATTGTTCTTTGCACCTGTCTGATGAGAATCCGCCTCAGCAGTTCCTAAAATCTAGATAACTTAAGAGCTTCATTCAACAGATTGCATATAATTCAACAGATTGTCAAGCACCTGTTGTGTCAGGCACTTGGCCAGGGCTATCCAAGAATATAGTTAGTAGTGTGACTCCTGACCTCTTGGAGCTTACATTCTACCACTGAATAAGAAAACTAATAAAAGTGGTTAGAATGTTAAAGCATGCTCTGGTCTAAGAATGCTGAAGGCCTTGAGATAAGAGGAAAAAAAACTTCTCTTCTCCTGTCCCTCATGTTTTGCAGCTTACAAAGATGACAGCAGAATGGCAGAACCAGAAGCAAAACAAAGTGTTGTAATATTTTGCTTATAAAGCTTCTTTGTATGTCTGTTGCTGTAAATAAAGTCAGTAACTCCAAGGCAAGGTGGATGCCTCAAGATTCATTCAGCCACACAGAGCCTTCTCCATTTGCCCTAAGACTTCACGGGTCACGGGTACAGTAAGAATTCCTATCTCCAGGCCTTTATTACTGAACATTATTCCTTTCTCCAGAATGCCCTGGATAGTTAAATCCCCCAAAGAGTCCCACAACACCTGAAGATACTGTCTCACAATTACTGAACTCCTGAAAGTGAGGTTCACAATTGATACAGCTCGAGTGTCCTCACAGCGTGCCACCCAGGAGCCCAGCATCTCCTGGAGTGGAATGTCAGCACTAAGGGACCAGGCGGTGATCCTGTGGTGGGGACAGACACTTTAGAGGAGGTATCCAAAATGTTTATCTGAATGCATCCCTGGCCAGGTGTAGAAATGCTCATCACAAACAAGCAAAAATAGACAACAATCAAAAAATTTAAAACTAAAGGCCTAGCCTCTGGGATTCTTTTAATAATATAGCCTGCTAGTATAGTTCCTAACTTGCCACCTTCCCTAAGGTATTGGCCATATTTCTCAATTCTGTATGAAACAACAAAAAAAACGTAACATCAGACAAAAAGGGAATGTATTCACCATGCAAGTGGGAAGCCCTAGCATGGAGAACATCTACCATTCCAGAACCCAGATTCCTCGAGTGCCATCAGGCTCAAGCCTCCAGGCTCTGCTCCCTGTGTGTGCTGCATTCTGCTTGGTGCCAGGAAGGCGGCCACTTGGCAGCCCACACACCACTAGCAATCCAACCAGAAAAGGCAGTCTCTCCCTGCTACTCCTACAGAAAAGCACCAAATGGGACTCCAGTTGACCTGGGGGATCACACGCCCATTCCTTGAACTAACGCTGTGTCTCCAAGGTGATGCCATAAGGTTCTATGAGGAGGAAAATGCCAGAAACAATCCCTGAGGAAACCAGCATAACTTTCGGAGTTCTTAGGAAAACAGACTGAAAACCAGGGCTCTGATTAAGATGTTCTTGGGAAAAAAACTGCACCAATGTTCCAAACCATGCCCTAGAAATGAGTTTACCCTATTCCTCTCCATAACAATCATTTAACACTATTTGAAATTGAAAAGAGGAAATAATAGTTAAAATGTTTAACATGTTTATCAAATGCTTGAAACCCACTTCATTCTGCCTCCATCTAGGACACATTCTTATTTGTTGTAGCACAAGTGTATATAAAGGTCTCAAATTAAGTCTTCCAGGGGATGACTGCCAATTGGATTCATTCTCAAAATCAATATCAATGCCCAAAGCTGCTACAACCTTCAATCCTACAGAAAATTCTAGCTGCATGGTAATTCCTGAAAGCACTTAACTCTATTTCGAGATGGCCTTTATAGAAAAATTTTTGGAGACCTACCTTAACTTATGCTGTAAGCGTGAACATTGTGATGATGGCTGACTCTGGGCACACTACCTATGGTTTAGCCCTGGTCTCCAAGCAGCAGTGTCAGGGGGTGGGGTGGGGGGAGGCAGGGGGGAAGAGAAGAGAAAAAAAAAACAAGAAAAAAAAGAACATTGTAATGATTAGCTAATTGCAGCAAATATTTGCCCCTCATTAAAATAACTTCATATTAAAACAAATTGTCAGAGATCACCACTTCTAGTACAAGAAATGAATGAGGGCTGGGCGTGGCGGCCCATGCCTCTAATTCCAGCACTTTGAGAGGTTGAGGCAGGCAGATCACTTGAGGTCAGGAGTGCGAGACTAGCATGGCCAACATGGTGAAACCCTGCTTCTACTAAAAATACAAAAATTAGCCAGGCATGGTGGCATGGACCTGTAGTCTCAGCTACTCAGGAAGCTGACGCAGGAGAATCACTGGAACCCAGGAGGCAGAGGTTGCAGTGAGCCGAGATCCTGTCATTGCACTCCAGCTTGGGACACAGAGTACGTCTCTGTCCACCCCCTCCCCGGCAAAAAAAGAAAAAAATAAAAATAAAAATAAATGACTGGGAACAGCTTATATGTCAATCCATGAACATCATTAATGATTTAAAGTTTTATTATGCTACATCATTTATGTTACTATATACTTTTTATATTTTTAAAGCAAATATAATTTAGAACTACATCTACCACACATAACTAAGAGCCTGCAAAGGGGAAAATATGCTTAATCACAAATCATAAATCCAATAGCAAAGAAAGTTCACAGTTTATTGTTTGGTTTTTTAGAAGATACTGTCACTGGGGACTTTGTTTCTGTGTCAGGATCAAGTCATGGGAAGGAGAAAAGTTGAGGGAGGTGAGGGCCTAGGCACGGGAAAAAGCAGAACGGGAGGCCCAAGACTGGTGAAGAAGGGGACTGGGCTGGGCGTGTGGCTCATGCCTGTCATCCCAGCACTTTGGGAGGCTGAGGCGGGAGGATTGCTTGAGCCCAGGTGTTCAAGACTGGCCTGGGCAACACGACAAGACCCCATCTTTACAAAAAAAAAAAAAAGCGCCAGGTATCGTGGCATGCACCTGAAACCCAGCTACCAGAGAGACTGAGGTGGGAGGATCACCTGAGCCCAGGGAGGCTGAGGCGGGAGGGTCACCTGAGCCCAGGGAAACTGAGGCTGCAGTGAGCTGTGATCACATCACTGCACTCCAGCCTGGGCAACGGAGTGAGACCCTGTCTCAAAAAAAAAAAAAAAAAAATCAAAAGAGGGGAGCAAGAGTAAAAAGACAGTGAAATATAAAATGCCAAATTCCTTAAGACTGTGAGTGTGCACATATACATCAACAACAAAAGCATCCAGAGTCTCTAAAAGATTAAATTATGTGACTTTACAAACACATGATTCCAATAGGAAAAGAAAGAGATGCTTAAATAAATTAATGCGGTCAAGCAGGTATTTTTCTGATGAGTTTAGATTTTTAAAGGAAATGTTTAACAGAAAGATATATCTTTTTTTTTTTTGAGACAGAGTCTCGCTCTGTCACCTAGGCCAGAGTAGAGTCGTGTAATCTCGGTTCACTGCAACTTCTGCCTCTCGGGTTCAAGCGATTCTCCTGCCTCACCCTCCTGAGTAGCTGGGATTACGGGCATGCACCAGCATGCCCAGCTAATTTTTTGTATTTTTAGTAGAGATGGGGTTTCACCATGATGGTCAGGCTGGTCTCAAACTCCTGACCTCGTGATCCGCCTGCCTCGGCCTCCCAAAGTGCTGGGATTACAGCCCTGAGCCACCGTGCCTGGCCTCAGAAAGATATATTATTTGTATAAAATAATGCAGGGATCTCTACAATTTCTAAAATTCCTATCAGGAAACAATGGCAAAATAAAACCAGGTTTGCAAAAATTGAAAAAGTTTCTCTTAATTATATTATATTGTAACAAACAATTACAGACAACACACTTAGTTCTATACCTACTTTCTTGGTCAGATAAAATTATCTTCGGAATAAACATTGGAAAGAGAAAACTGAAATCCAAAGGTAAACAAAAATAAAGGAGGGGATCTTAGATTGTCCAAATACACTGCAGCCTCCCAACTCGTATGAATTATAATACAGAGACTTGGGGATAAGTTCATAGAACACCTGCCTCCATCTTTAAAGAACGGTAACAAACACGAGGGCTTCCGGGAGCTGGCAGCGTCCTACTTCTTGATCTGCGCAACTGCCCAAATGTCTGTTTTACAGTTGGTTGAACTGCATATCTGCTTTATGCACTTTGTTATATTTCACCACCCACCTCCCCCCTAAAAAAAGAGGTTAAATCTAAAAGGTACAGGATGACTGGAGAAGGGCAAGCACTGTCTCAATTTTCCAAAACTACCGATATTTATATTTACTATGAATCCCTAGCAAAATTCTTACAAGAAAATAGCTTGTAAAAGCTAATGAGGCTGACATGGGAATTCATAAGATACAAGGCTGTGAAACTTGTATCTGTCGGGAACTAGGGCCTATAAGCACTATGAGATGTCTATTTGTTCAGCGCAGTCCTCATGACAATGGGGTGAGAGTGGAGGACAAGCTGGAGAAATACCATCAATGCTGGAACATGATCTAACTTTGAAGAGAGTAAAGAGAATGAACAGCAGGATCAAGTTCACTCTAGAGGGAAGACTCTGCAGACGTGCCGCAAAGTTCTATGCCCCGACCTCTCAACATCTGAAGGTAAGAATATAGGAGGCATAAAATAGCAGGTTTAATGGGTAATGAATTTGGGACTAATAGATGAGTTTAGAGGCTATTTCCTGAAATTAGGATCAGAAGCCTTTGTTAAAATATAAACTGCAATGACGGGTGTCTACAGGAATAGATTTGCGGGTGGAAAGTTGAGGGTATTCCCAGTGATGGCTTCTATTTCTTCTGTGAAAGGCACTGTGAAGATGGAGGGAACAGGGGACTGAGAAGAACGGGGAAGATCTAAGAAGCTGATGCAAAGAACGGGTAAGAAATCTAACTGGAAACACAACATAAGTACTAACATTTAGATTTACAAATGGCAGCCGGGCCCAGTGGCTCATGCCTGTAATTCCAAGCAACATGGGAGGCTGAGGCAGCAGGAGGATTCCTTGAGCACAGCAGTTTAGAGGCCACGGTGAGCTATGATCGCACCATTGCACTCCACCCTGGGCAACAGAGCAAGACCCCATCTCTAAATAAATAAATTTGCAAATCACTAATGGGATATTTTCACAATTTTCTTCAGTGGATAGCTACATTTTAAAAGTAACTCCATAATCTCTGTGAATGACGCATTTGTATTTTAAGAACTTTAGCTCTAATTTCAGAGAATATTAACAATTTTTAGATACAAGACATTCTGAAATCTTCAGTTACTTTAACAGAAAAACACCTTGCTGCAAATTTTAATAAAGTATATCAATGGAATTAACAAATAACTTGACTAAGAAAGGACTAGATTTGGCCAGATACGTCCCACCCCAATTTAATCAAAGAAAATGAGAAAATAAACTGTAGCTTAATTATAATCATATAATTAGAGCTTCCCCACAGACACAAGAAAGTAAACCACTTTCACATGTAGTGAGTGTTGGCTGGTGGATTACTTTAAGCATCTATTGTTACACAGCAGTGAGGCCTCTTTAACATGATCAAGTATGTACAGTTTAAGTCCAATCATTTCCTTGGTTAGCTGTTTCATTCTGTTTTCATTTTGAGATATTCAAGCACAATCTAGTCCATAATATTTTGCCCTTATCCGTCAGGATATATTTGTAAAAGGGCAGAGGTTAACATATTAGCTAGCAAGGCTATTTAAATAATCTACCCGAGACCTATAAAGTCAATATTAATTCCCAATGAAACATAATTAACTTCTGCGATTTAATAAATGGGTAGCTTTGATATACATGAAAAAAATGTAGATTACAGTTGAAAATTTTCTTTCAGGAGCTATTAAAACACTAAATGACACCACAAAATATGCTTACAATTGGAATGTTAAGACAGTTAACTTTGACTTTTATTATGTTACCTATACTTTTTTCACAGAAAACTCCAGAATAATCATTGGTACCAATGAAAAAGTATTTCAAACAACAACTTTTTCCTTATATTCAACTTTCCAGACATAAATGTAAGGCATAAAAAAGTCACACTGGTTTCTAATTGGTTCATAGCCCTGTTTTTTTATTTTATTTTCCCCCTTTGACTTAATAATCTGAATGCTGGTTAAATGAAAAATGGTCTGATATGTGGCTATGGAGCCCGGTTCCAACACGAAATGTGCTCCTTGAGCAAGTCAGTTACCTCACTTTCACCTCCAACCTCATGAGATGAGGACATGAAAACATACAGAAAGAATCTGCATGGAAACTGACATGCAGGACATGCTCAAACATGGGAGGCTGCTTTTTCTAGTGATCTTCTGGATGAAATCTACAGATAATGGTCCTTCACCAGCAAAAGGAAGCATGCTCCCTTTAACCATGAACTGTATCATCTATGTATGTTAATCGAGTCATCAATAGTTTCTATTCATGACAGGGGAAATATCATCCCTTGTAATAGGTCTGGCTTTGACAGGCAGCTCCACTAGTCATTCAGAAATAGACTGGGTAAACTGTTACAGAAACTACACACAGGGCATTGCTAATAAGAGCTACACATTACTTTTCCAATTTTACAAAGAGCATAAACAGAGAACATATGCCATTCTAATAATTCCCAGGAGTGGTATAAATGTAACTCGGCTCATTTGTGTTTTAATTTTTTTAGAAATTATGGTTACTTCAAAAATTGAGAGTCATGTGAGTTCCTGTGTTCAGTATATTTTATAAACCCAAATATGGGCTAAGGTTATAGCAACTTTTATTCCAAATGCCATCAATTTTCAAAATAACCCCCAAGATGAAAGATACTCATCGAAGTTTGTAAGTGGCTATCCAGAATTAAGTCAAGCACTCTAAGAAAAGGACAGTAAAAAGGGATATAATCTACTTAATGGTTCTTGAATTCTTCCATGCCATTACTTACACCACTTACCTATCTATCCTCTACTTACAAAAGGGAACAATAACAGGAGACAAAATAGAAATAGAATTGCTGCAGGGGGAAAAAAGCTAAATTGGGATAATACAGAAAAAGTACTTTAAAAGAACTAATGATACGAAGGGATATGATCACCAGAAAAACATACATATCGACCAAACATTTCACATACCCTTTACGTCTTGTTTTCCCTCAAGACAGACCCTAACTACAACAAAGTATTCCCATGTAGAGCTTGTTCCAGCATCTATGATGTGACAAATTATTTCTTCAACTTGGTGTCCGTTCTGATTTAGATTCCCACTCTTCAAAAAATACAGGCCAGAACTCATTTCCTTAGCAGACACTGTGAATACCTCAATGTTTTCACGCTCCTCAGAACTTTAAAAAGAGAAGAGGGGGGGAAAAAAAAGCATTTCCCTAGGTCACCAACAATCAGTAATAATCTGAAAAAAGGAAAAATCTCTTCTCTTTTTCCTTCAGGAATGGAAATGGGAAGGAATGGTAAAACCCCAAAGAGTGCATCTGTGGGAGCCCATGAGTGGCTCTGTTATTAAACATGGAAACAGAAGTATCTACTTAGGCTTGTCTGAGCCTCAAATTTCCTTAGGTGTCCGTCTAAGAACACCTAAGTACAGGCACAGCTGGTCTATCAGCCTCTAAATAAAAACAGGAGCCACAGCCTGTGAACTAAGCTCTGGATGTAAATCTCGCGCTTTCAGTAAATCCACAGACCTCTCATCGTGGCACACCCTCCCTGCTACGAGCAGGAATGATCTCTTCCCCCATTTAGCTCAACTACTTTCCTAATCCCACGTACATGATCACTAGCCTCCTAAGAAGAATTCTCAAAAATACTGGGGATCTCGGGAATGTGTATCAAGTAGTTGGATATTTAAAAAAAAAACTTCCAAATCCTGACAATTTTTAGTTACTAGGGTCAGAAGTACAGTGATTTTGTATTTAAGTGACAGATTTTTCCATTTTGTAAAACTTTTTAAATGAAACTTTTATAATTATATATTTATATATTTATAAAATTATATATTATACATTATAAGAAATATATTTCTTAATTTCTCAAATACAAGGATTTTCCTGTTATCTTTTGGTTGATTCCTTCTATAATTTCATAAGAAAAATACATGATTTTAATCATTTGAAATTTATCAATACTTGCTTTATAGTCCTATATGTAATCAATGTCATATGTTCCATGTGCTTGAAAAGAATGGATTATATAGGAACTGTAATATTCTGTGAATGTCCGTGAGGTCAAATTTGTTAATTAATCATGTTCTTTAAGTCTTCCATATCTTAAGTTTTCTGCAAGTCGTATTATTCAGAAAGGTATGTTAACTTCCCAGTAGGATTGTGCATTCAGCTATTTTTCTTCTGTTTCTGTATATTTTCGCTTTATATAATATGTACCTATATCTGAACTGAACCTTTTACCACTGTACAGTGATCCTCTTCATCTCTAATGCCTTTTGCCTTGATTTCTATTTTGTCTGATATCAACATGTTATACCAGCTTTATTTTGCTTAAAGTAAGCCTGAAATATAATTTTCCATTATTTTGCCTTCTGTATCTTTGTTTTTAGATACGCTTCTTGTAAACCTAGTATGTCAGATGTCTTTAATCCAATCTGACCTGCCTTTTAGCAGAATCCTCTAGTCTATTTACATTTATTGTAATTACTGACACCCGGATTTATAACTATCATGTTATTATGTGCTCTCTGTTTTTCCTGCCTCCTCTATACTCTCTTTGTAGTAGACAATGGTGTTAAGGTCCATTTTCTAAGTTTTCTCCTTGTGTTGAGTAATATCAGTAAGTTGTTAGATAAAATGATTCACCAACTTTTATTATTTATATGTCTTAATATAACTTGCCTAAATTCTCATACTTCTAGTTGATAGCAAAACACAGGACATAAAATCTTTATGAAATTACAATACAACTACCATCTGGTCTTTAAGATTAACCAACCTATGGAAGTACAAGGCTGCCCATTAAAAATGACAACAGTAGGCTCTCAGAACTGCTGCAGCTTAGGCAGTAACCAAGCTGCTTGCACATTTTTTCTTCTTCTGGTTTTATCCAATGAAACTAAGGTATATTATCATAAAATAGATATTTATGTATGTAGTATCAGATATTATTGATGCTTGGGGCCACCAGGTATCACTAATTATGTTTACCCTATCATAATTCTCCTTTAATACCCAGCTCAAAATAAAAACCAGTTAAAGCCGAAGTCTTCAGAAGCTAAACGGTGTCATTCCACTTTTAATGGGGGGAAAAAACTATTTTAACAGTCCTACTAATTTTTTTCAGTGTTACACAAACGATCACACTATAAGATAAATCATGAAAAGTAAACAAGCCAGTACAAACCCTAGCATCATGACACAGTAAATACGATATTGGTGACTGCAGAAGGAAAAGATGAGACATCACCAGGAAAAGGTTTTCCCAGACACCTCACTGACTGGTGGTTCGAGGTAAGATCATTAGCCCTGAGACCCAAAGGCTCTATCACGGTCTAGAGTTGATCAGGAAAAATGCTTCAGGGCAAAGTTAAAGACAATCAATTATAAAAAAGCAAAATGGCACATTATCAGTATTATTAATTTACAAGAAAATAACCAAGAAGACTGAATACTGAACTCCTCTGGTCAATGTAATCTGTCTCACTAGATAAACTACACTAGAGAACAGATAATAATCAGATATGTGCTGAGTAAATTTGGAATCACAGCAAAGGGATTTACTGGTTTCAAAAGTTCATGGCATCACACTGCATCCATTTCCATTGTGAGAATATGCCTGCCTTAGGATACGGTCCCCAAATAAATAATGCCTACATAAACACTAATAAACTTTGTGGGTTTTTTTCCCCACACTCACTGTTAAATGACAACTTTTTTTCCTATGTGGCACATCCATCCTATTTTATGATAGACTGAATGTCACCCTCTCTCTCCTTCTTAGATCCATTATATACTGATTGACTTAAAATGGTTTACCTCTCCTAAGCCAAACTTACTGTTATTAGGTACCTTACCCATCCATCACCAATAGCATGACCTTTTGTTATCATGCTACATTAAAAAGCAGGCGTAAATGTGAGAGGCACAAAGTCCCCAAACTTCATCCTCCACCTGCTACTTCATCAAGAGTCCAACACTGCCCAAGGAGTAAACCTTCTGTAACTACCAATCCAGGATGTGGTCTATAAGATACACGTACTCTTAGGCCAGGCACTGTGGCTCATGCCTGTAATCCTAGCACTTTGGGAGGCCAAGGCAGGCGGATCATGAGGTCAGGAGATCGAGACCATCCTGGCTAACATGTTGAAACCCCACCTCTACTAAAAATACAAAAAAAATCAGTCAGGCATGGTGACAGGCACCTGTAGTCCCAGCTACTCACGTGGCTGAGGCAGGAGAATGGTGTGAAACCAGGAGGCAGAGCTTGCAGTGAGCCGAGATGGTGCCACTGCACTCCAGCCTGGGCAACAGAGGGAGACTCAGTCTCAAAAAAAAAAAAAAAAGAAAGAAAAAAGATACACGTACTCTGACCCAAAAAGGCAAGTATGACTTCAGAGTTGCCTTGCCTGTATCCTTTGCTTGCTTAATCCTCTGCCCCCACAAGGCTGGTCTCCCCAGAACACAGGCCTAGCCAGCTCCTTCATGAACACTGTGTTCAGTCACTCAGGTCCAACAGTCAAGCACAGTTCCATCCAACAGTAATCTCCTCCCTCCCCAGCCCCATTCCCCTTCCGGTTGGAGGAGCAGGCTTCTTTTTCAGACGACTAACTCCAAGAATGATGTTCTCTTTAAGTGATAACGAGCCATAGTCTAATAAGGGTGAGACCCTGCTCTTCCCACAAAACCACAGCCCTCATAAAGTCAAAGGTATACATCTAAATAGGGTGTTGTATGTATTGTTTTTGTTGTTGTTGTTGTTTTAAACTGCAACCGCAGGGCAGCCGAAGGCAATGGGGGATTGAGGAAGGAGGCAGCAAAAGTAGGAGGGGCAAGAATCCAGAAGGGAAATGAGAACGACAAAACCGAAGTGCACTTCAACATGCTGCTGCCAAAGGGGTAAAAAGGAGAAAGTGCAGACCAGTCACATAGATGCCACAGTGACATGCATAAAAACGTGAGGGGCACACTCCAGGGACAGAGCCTGACAACATGACAAGCTACATGGCATCAAACTCTTTCATGTGACAGGCAGCTTTTCACATGTGCATCTTAAGACTGGAACTTCCTGGCCGGGCGCGGTGGCTCAAGCCTGTAATCCCAGCACTTTGGGAGGCCGAGACGGGCGGGCGGATCACAAGGTCAGGAGATTGAGACCATCCTGGCTAACATGGTGAAACCCCATCTCTACTAAAAATACAAAAAACTAGCCGGGCGAGGTGGCGGACGCCTGTAGTCCCAGCTACTCAGGAGGCTGAGGCAGGAGAATGGCGTAAACCCGGGAGGCGGAGCTTGCAGTGAGCTGAGATCCGGCCACTGCACTCCAGCCTGGGCAACAGAGCCAGACTCCGTCTCAAAAAAAAAAAAAAAAAAAGACTGGAACTTCCTATAGATAAACGTTATGGAGTTAATAAAAGCAAAAGCCATCCTCTATTCAGTGTTTGCCGCCATGTTCCAGGCATAGTACTTGGCACTCTTTATCATTTCATTTCATTTGATCAGCTCGGAAAGTCCTCCAAATGACTACTTTTAAAAAAATAACAGCTCACTTTTTGAAAAATAACTTCGACTTTTATTTCAGATTTGGGGGTACATATACAGGTTACACGGGAGTACTGAATGATGCAGAGGTTTGGGGTGCAGACGATCCCATCGCCCAGGGAGTGGGCATAGTACCCAACAGGTAGGTTTTCACTGCACTCCGTCTTCCTCCCTCCCGCTCTAGTAGTCTCAAGTCTCTATTGCTGCCATCTTTATGTCCATATGTACGTACACGACGGTTAGTTCCCACTGACAAGAACATGTCGTTTTTGGTTTTCTGTTCCTGTGTTAATTCACTAAGGACCTCCAGCTGCATCCACCTTGCTGCAAATGACATGATTTTTTTGTTCTTTTTTATGGTCACATAGTAGTCCATGATGTATATGAACTGGTATTATCCAGTATTATTCATTAATACCAGTACCAGTCAGGTACTGGTATTAATCCAGCTTACAGTGGAAAAAGCTGAGTCAGAGAGGGTAAAAAAATTGCCTAGGATCACACAGTTATCAAGCAGTGAAGCCAAGAATCAAACCCAAGCAGTAAACCTGGGCTATGCATTAAAACCTAAGTGCATGACCATTGAGCTTTGCTGTCTCTGATGTAAACAGCGTCCCCGCTTTAGAGATGAGAGAGATTTAGGGAGGTAAACACACCAAGGCCTCACAGAAGTGCAGGGCTGAGCTAGGACCTGAATCCACCTAGTCTCTGTTATAACACTCCTCTCATTGTGGAATTATACATATTTAAGTACTTATGAAGCAAGACACTTACATTTAAAGTGAATCTCCACTTATTTTCAGGGACTCACTTCACAAAAGGAAAAAAAAAAAAACATTTAGTGTGTTTGTAACTGGCTAGACACTAAGCCACACTCTAGTGCATTAATTATTCCCTGGGAATTAATAAAGTACTTAAGAAACTTGTATTAACTCTTTCAGGCCACAGGGGTACCATTCAGTGAACTGAATTCTTAATCTACTAAAATGGTACCCGGGAGGTTCGGAAGAACATAACTTCCTCTGAGGGCATGGGGAGAAAAAACTTGTAAAGCCACTTAGGAATATAAACTAAATTCAGAACAAAATTAAAAACCAAGCTACAGGGAAATACTGTTCTAGTGGATTAGCCTCTGGCCCTAAAAATTTGTCAGAAATGAAACACGGAGGTTGGAAATATCGAGGGATCGCAAATCACCTTCGACGGCACATTTGAGCCCAATGGCTAGGGCCCTGGAGCCTTGACTGCAGTAATCAGAAAACAGGTAAAAAGTTACTTTGTTCCAACTTCATCAGGTACTTCTCGGAAAGGCATAGTAAGGGCAACAGCTTTATGACATCACCAGATCTCCAACTGGTATCCAACATATCTTCCCATTTTTTTCTTGCGGCCTCCTCACCTGGGGGTTCTGACCTATCAGCCTGTCTGCCAGAAATATTCCTCCCACTGTCCCATAGTGGCAGCACATCACTAACCACAGGTCTCCAGCAATCTAAATCTTATTGCATGTGTTGTATGCTCAAGACAATATAAACACTACTAATGCAAAATTAGGCTCTTTCACCTACAAAAATATTGCTCCATATACTAAAGCATATAAGATGTATGTCAAGTATTGTCAGAGAACTACAAAACTGCTGAAAGAATATTAAAAAAAAAACTAGTTTGTGCAACTGGAAAAGAGTTCTTGGAAGAAGTGGCATCAAGTTCAACTCCACTTACTAGGCTAACATCTGGATGCAAGAGGCAGTGAAAGGAAGCAGAGGGAATGGCATGGGCAACCCACAGAAGCACAACGATGCAAAGTCTTTTAGGGAACAGCAAGAATTTAACTGTAGACTTTAGTGTATGAAGTGAAACTCTCCAATTAGTTTAGTAGAGGAGGAGGAGAATAAATAATTCTCTAACGGCTGGGTGCAGTAGCTCATGCCTATAATTCTAGCACTTTGGGAGGCTGAAGCAGGATCACTTGAGCCCAGGAGTTCGAGACCAGCCTGGGCAACATATCAAACACTGCTATACCAAAAAAATATATATATATATAAATACACACATATACATATATACACACACATATATACACACACATACATATATACGTATATACATATACACATATATACATGTATATATACACACATGTATATATGTATGTACTTCTATATGTGTATATACATATATGTGTATACACACATATATACACATATACACACACACACACACACCCCAAAAAAAAAATTAACCGGGTGTGGGGGTGTATGCCTGCAGTCCCAACTACTCAGGACGCTAAGGCAGAAGGATTGCCTGAGCTGGAGGTGGAGGCTGCAGTGAGTCATGATCACACCACTGAGCTCCAGCCTGGGTGACAGAGTGAGACCCTGACTATTAAAAAAATAAAAATAAATGAATGTTAACTCTATTATTATTACCACAAGGGTACCAGACAGCACAGCACACTTGTAGAATCTGAAGTAGCGTCATCGATCAGGACCATACGTACATTGCAGTGCTGGCAGGAAGGAGAGACAAGGTGGAGCCTAGGAAGAAAGTGAAGCTAGATGAACAGCCTTGCACGGAGGCTCACAGGAGCTCCACTAGCCCAGGTGACACCTCTCAGTGAACTGGAAAGGTCCCCACCCACGGAAACCAGCCCCAGAGCTGTAGACAAGCTGGCAGGACTCCTCTTCTCGCTGGTGCCCACATGCAGGGCACAATCAGCTTTATTACAAGCAGCAGTTGTGCATGCACAGGAGTCTGAATTTTATTCTTAAGACAGTAGGAACCTCCCTGAAAGATTGTAAGCAGAAGAGTATACAGTATCACAAGTTGCAATAGGGACAAATTGAGACTCCAAATCTTAAAAATTAGACCCAAAAACATTTTATCTAGGAGTACAAGTGCCAGAAACATCTAACAATGGGGTTATTCTAAAAGAATTGTTTTAATTATTGTGCTTAAAAGAGAGAAAACAAGAACTGAATAACTGCGGCGGGTGATGACACTGCAATTCCAACAGACTGAGAATGCTTGACTACCGACGTCACAGCAGCCCAAGCTTTGTCATCTAGACAGGGTGACCTGCATATCCTAAAGGATCAAACATTACTGCAGGAAGCTATTTAATACGAGAAATCTCAAATTTCATGGAACGTCATTTACTACCGAGGAGGAAATACTCCAGAGAAGCAGTGAAACAGGAAAGAGATGGCAAGGCATCGTCTGGGAAAACAGATAACGCTGAGGGGTCTTTTCAGCTGTGCCACCATCCTGGAATTTGGGTTTCCGTAAACATGTTACAAGCCCTGATACGTTACTACAACTCCCATCTTCAAATCAGAAATAATTTCCTGGAAAAAATGAAAACTCATGTTATTGAATGATGGGGTTTCCTGCCATTTAAATAAAATGGCATTGCAAATCATGCTTACTGTAAGAATGTATAAGTTAAATATATTTAATATGTTAATGTCACCGAGTAGGATTTTACATAATTTTTTTCAGGAAATTCTCATCTCACAATGACAGCTACTTTGGTTTGTTGACAGACTATGTTTATATTAAAACATTATTCAGTCTCTTTTTAATCTCATTTGTTTCCTAACATACGTCAGGTCCCAGTATCTTTTCTCAATGTATTCTCTTGAAGATATTTAAGCTGTGAAAATATTATTTATCTGGAACAAGTCAGGTCCTAGAGAAACCAGGAAATAGATATCAGCATAAGCATTGTTGCTATAAAATCCATAAGTTATCTGAAAATAAAATCCTCCAAAACCAAAATGCAGTTTCTAATGACATTCCCTCTGTGTACTTCAATGCAGCAGTGATCAAACCACATTCCGTGGAGACCTGAAGTTCTACAGCAATAGTTCAAAGACTTCTATAAACGCTTAATTTCTTGCAGCATGTTTTAAAACCTGTAATAAAGCACAACAGTCATAATCAGATGGGTACTATTCAGATTTTTACGTAAGCTGTCCCCAAAGCACTACCCTGTGTGGTAGGTCAATTTGTGCTTCTGTGGACCTGGAAATGAAGCATCTCTTGTTATTACTGTACAACAGTAAGACTTGCAGTAATCATGTCATTAACTACAAAGGCTCACCACTCATCATTTTCTGAATTTAGGACTGCTGAACTTTTATGTTCACTCTCACAGAACTCACTACCAGGTACACTCTTGCAGTATATGTGAAAAGGTAAACTATACACTAGACAGGGCTCAGCCCCATCTGACTGAAACGTGCTTTCAGCATGCCATTACGTTCAGTCCAGCAACAACAAAGAAGAACACGATATCCACCTATTCTGAGATGGTAATGTAGTTTTAACGTTTGTTGCCAAATTTGGGGTCTTTTCTATTTATGATAACAAGAGCAACTGTCACATTTTTATTCAGTGTGGAAATAAACTATGTACAATTCCTCTTTAAGCTTCCATATCAACATAAGCAAAGCACATCTTGAAATTAAGAGAGAAACTGTTTTCAAAAGCTAACAACTGCTACTACTTAAGTAAGTCAGAATTTTCTTACATATACAACAGGAAAAAAAAAATGGATCCTGAGCTAGGTACAAAGCTTTAGCTTTGCAAGATAAAAGCAGCTGTGGTGACTAGATGCACGACAATGTGAATGTATTTGATGCTACTGAACTGTATACTTAATGTTTCAGATGAAAAATTAGGATGTATTTCACTACAATTTTTAAAACATTTTTTTAAATTGTACATGTAGGGAGTTTTTCATTGTTCACTTTTTACTCTGTATTCTCTAATCCTGAAGACATTTAATTCTGTAGACTTCTTTCCCTGCACTTAGTTTTCATTGTGTCCATAGGCTTTGGTACGAAACATTCCTTTTATTGCTTTGTCTGATCGAACTAAACTTAATGAAAATTTACATGCATTTCTGGTTTTGTTTTTTGTTTTGGTGGTATGTGTTTAGCAACTATGTTTAGTATCTATACACCTTCACTGTTTATCCTCTTCATAAATGATGTCTTTTATCAATAATGTGTCCTGTAATATGTTTACTGCTTTCAACTGGCAGTCTCAACTGATCTGATATCAACACTGTCATTCTGTTTTTTGTGTTTGTACGGTATCTTTTCGGCCATCTCTTCACTTTCATCTTCCTCTTTAACCACTGAAGTGTTATTTGTTATCAGCTGTATTTTAAGGCACTTTCCAATTTTGTCTTCTAATAGAAGTCAGTCCATTCACATTTAATTAAACTTTTTATTAGGAGATAATTATAGATTCACAAGCAGTTGTAAGAAATACTACAAAGAGATCCCATTCACCCTTGACCAAGTTTCCCACAACAACAACACTTTGAATAGCTAGTGCAACACCACATACAGGATATTGACACTGATACAGCCAAGATACAGTATTTCCACCACCACAAGGATCCCTCATGTCGCCCCTTCATTACCACATCCATGTCCTTCCTACTCTCTTCTGCTCTTCAGCCACTGGAAGTCACTAATCCACTTCTAGAATTTTGTCATTTCATAAATATTACATCAGTGGAATTATACAGCATATAACCTTTTAGCATAGGCTTTTTATCACTCGACATGGAGATTCACAGGAGGTGCATCAATACTTTGGCCCTTTTTATTGTGAGAAGTAATCATGATGCAGATGTACTATGGTTTAATAATGCGTCCACTGAAGGACATCCGGGCTGTTTCCTGTGTAGGGGTATTTATTAAAAATAAAGCTTCTCTAAGCATTGCTGTACAGGTTCTTGCATGATTATGTGTTCATTTCTCTGAGATAACTGTCCAAGAGTACACCTGCCAAGTTGTATGGTAGTTCTACGTTTTTTATAAGAAACCGCCAAACTGTTTTCTAGAGTGGCTGTACCATTTTACATTCCCACTAGCAATGTATGAGCAATGTTTCTCTGCATCTTCACCAACATTTGTTGTCTTTTTATTATTATTTCAGCCATTTAGCAGAAGTTTTCTCCCTATGGCTTTAATTTCCATTTCCCTAATGGCTAGTGATACTGAATGAATGTCTTTTTCTGTGATTATTTGCCACTTAAATATCCTCTTTGGTGAAAAGTCTGTTGATGTCTTTTGTCCATTTTCTAACTGAACTGTTTTTTCCTATTGAATTTTGAAAGTTCTTTACATATTCTAGATACTAATCTCTTGGCAGATAAATTGGATGCAAATATTTTCTACTAGTCTGTAGCTTGTCTTTCCATCCTCTTAATATGCTCTTTCATGGAGAAAAAGTCTTTAACAGGTTCTAACTTACCAAGTTTTTCTTTTATGGATTGTGATTTTGGTATCAAGACTAAGAACTTATTACTTAGTTCTGGATTCTGAAGACTTCTTCCTTTTTTCTGAGATGGAGTTTCGCTCTTGTTGCCCAGGCTGGAGCGCGATCTCGGCTCACGGCAACCTCCACCTCCCAAGTTCAAGCGATTCTCCTGCCTCAGCCTTCCAAGTAGCTGCGATCACAGGCATGCCTCACTAATTTTGTATTTTTAGTAGAGATGGTGTTTTTCCATGTTGGTCAGGAACTCCCGACCTCAGGTGATCCACCTGCCTCAGCCTCCCAAAGGTCTGTGATTACAGGCATGAGCCACCGCGCCCGGCCGACTTTCTCCTTTTTTCCCCTAAGAGTTTTACAATTTTACATTTATGTCCATAATCTATTTTAAGTTAATTTTGTATCAAATATAAAATTTAGATCAAGGTTGATCATTTTGTCTATGAATGTCCAATTTCTGCTCCAACACCATTTGTTAAGAATAATAATCTATCAGTGAATTGCTTTTTCACCTTTGTCAAAAATTAATTTGGCATATTTATCTTTTAGTTCTCTATTGCACCGCATTAATCTGTGTATCTTGATTACTATCACTACAGGGGAAAGCTTTAATATCAGAGTGATTCCAACTACTTTATTCTTTTACAAGATCGTTTTAGTCATTCTGGGGCCTATGCCTTTCCATACAAGTTTTTCAATAATCTTTTTATGTATCTACCAAAAATCTTTGCTGGGATTTTATGTAGGAACTGCATAAAAGCTATGATAATTCAGGCAGAACTGACATATTTACCATGTTGAATATTCCAGTATGTCAATATGGTTGGTGGCAACATTTGGGTCCTCTGATTTGTTTCATCAGTGTTTTGTAATTTTCAGCACAAATATCCTATACATGTTGAAGTTTATATCTTTTTCATAATTTTTAAAACATAAATGGCATTGTGTTTTCAATTTCAGTTTCTGCATATTTGTTGTTAGGGTATAGAAACATGGTTTTTGTGTTGATCCTGTATGCAGCAACTATGCTGAATTCCTCGGTTCCAGAAGTTTTCTTCTAGATTTCTTAGGATGAACAATGATGTAACCCATAAACTGGGACTGTTTTGCTCTTGTCTTTTAGTACTACTGTTTTGGACAGCAAAGGTAAGACTGAACATCCTGGCCTTGTTCCCAACCTGAGAGGAAAGACATTCCATCTTTCATTATGGAATATGGTCTTACCTGGAGGAGGCTTTTGTTAGATGCTCTTTATCTAGCTGAAAAAGTTCTTTATTGCTAGTTTTCTGAATTTTTAATCACGAATGAATGCTGGATTTTGTCAGATGCTTTTAATGAGTCAACTGATAGATACTGATTTTTCTTTGGTGTGTTGATATTGTGGATTGCATTGATTTTTGAATGCTGAATCTTGCATGGCTGGCATAAATCCCATTTCGTCATGTTAAATATTAATTACTCGATTTGATTTGCTAATATTTTCTTGAGGATCATTGCCTTTAAGTTCATTAGCGATAATGAACTGTGGAGTTCCTTTTTTGCAGTCTCTGATTTTGCTGTCAGGGTAATACCAGACTCACAAAATGACTTTGTAGGTCTTCTCTGTTTTCTAGAAGAGATTGAATAAAACTGGTGTTACTTCTTCTTTAAATGTTGGTAAATTGTCCAGTGAAACCATCTGGGCCCAGAGATTTTTTTTTTTCTTTTTTTTAAGGAGCATTTCAATTAAGAATTCGATTTCTTTAATGGCTTTTAACATTACTGTATACCTTGTTTTATTGCACTTTATTGTGCTTCATAGATGATTTTTTTTTTTTTTTTTTTTTTTTTTTTTTTTTTTTTTTTTTTTTTTTGAGATGGAGTCTCACTCTGTTTCCCAGGCTCCATGGAGTGCAGTGGCCCAATCTCAGCTCACTGCAAGCTCCGCCTCCCGGGTTCATGCCACTCTCCTGCCTCAGCCTCCTGAGTAGCTGGGACTACAGGTGCCTGCCACCATACCCCACTATTTCTTTGACATTTTTAGTAGAAACAGGGTTTCACAGTGTTATCCAGGATGGTCTCAATCTCCTGACCTTGTGATCCACCCATCTTGGCCTCCCAAAGTGCTGGAATTACAGCCGTGAGCCGCCGCGCCTGGCCAATTTTTTTTATTTTACTTATATTTTCTTACAAATTGAACATTAGTGACATCAGCACCATTTTTCCAAAAGCATGTGCTCACTTATGTCAGCATTGTCTAGCAACAATTAGTGTATTTTTAGACAAAATGTTATTGCACTCTATAGAGTAAATATAACTTCTATATACACTGGGAAACCACTTTCTGTGACTCCTTTTATTGCCCTATTTGGTTTACTGCAGTAGTCTGAAACCAAATCCACCACATCTCTGAGGTATGCCTACGTTCTGATTGTCTATTTTGTCTTGGTTGAGTTTTAGTAGGCTTTAGTTTTTAAGAAAAACTAAAATAAAAAGCTAACTAAAACTAAAGATATTTCCTCTGTGTTGTCAAATTTACGAGCACAAAGTTATTTGTGGCATTTCCTAATTATCCTTTTAATGGCTGCAGCCTCTGTAGTGATATCCTCTATTTCATTCCTGATCACTGATTTGGGTCTGACTCCTTTTTATCTGTGTCAGTCTTGCTAGTAATTTAACAATTTCATTGATCTTTTCAAAGAAACAGCTTTTTGTGATTCTTCTTTTCCCTCTTTTCATTGACTCCTGCTCTTCATTCTGCTTACTTAGGTTTGTTTTGCTCCTTTCTAGTTTCTTGAGGTAGGAGCTTAGATTGACTTGAGACCTTTCTACTTTTCAACTTAATTTATAATACTTAGTGCTATACATTTCCCTCTTGGGACTGCTTTAAGCTACATCCCACATATTTAATAATGTATTTTTCATTTTTATGTTTAACATTTTCCTTTGAGACTGACCCATGGTTTATGAATTTGTTTAGAGATTTTCCTGTTGCTTTTACTATTTTTAGTTTGATTCCATTATTGTCACAGAACAAATTCTGTAGGATTTCAATCCTTTTACATGTTTTATTTTTTAGCCCAGGATAATGTCTATAATGTCCCATGGGCACTTAGAAAGTCGGATATTCTATTGTTTTGGGGTAAAGTGTTCTAAATGTCGGATTCTGTTGGTCAACTGTGTAAGTCCTATATTCTTGCTGATTTGGTGTATAATTTTACTAATTGCTAAGACTATGGTGTTTAAGACTTCAGTTATTTATTAAATTTATTTATATGTATGGAGTATTTGTTAAATTTATTTCTCCTTTCAGCTCTATCAGTTTTTGCTTCATGTATTTTGAGGCTCTGTTTGGTGTGTACATATTTAGGATCACTATGTCTTCCTAATGTGTTCATTCTTTGATCCTTATGTCTCGGTCTTTAGTAATTTTATTTATTCTGAAATTGTTTTTTAAATGTTAATATGGCCACTCTTGTTTAAATTCATGTTTGCATGGCATATCTTTTTCCATCCTTTACTTTCAACCTACCTATGTCATTGGTTTAAGAGAATTTCTTGAACAACATAGTTTTGGATCATGTTTTCTTAACCACTGTGCCAATCTCTATCCTGTAATAGGTGTATTCAGACCATCTATATTTAAGCCAATTATTAGTATGACAAGCCTAAGCCTGCCATTTAATTATTTGTTATTTTGTTTTTTCTGTTTCTCCTTTCTTCCTGTGGATTATGTCAGTTTTTTTAATAATTTCACCTTGATTTATTCATAGTGCAGGAGTGTATCACTCAGTTTTCATAATGGCTGCTCTAAGGACCACAATAAGCATATGTAACTCATCACACTCTACTGGTATCAACATTTTGACCAGCACAAGCAATAGGAAAAACAGGCTTCCACACTTCTATGTAAGTTGCCTTTACTCTCCCCACCTTTTTTTTTTTAAACACAGTCCAGAGTTTTTGGTTGTTTTTTGGGGTTTAACACCTATCATGCCATGTATTCATAGGGGAGAGGCCCCAGCAGCTCAGGTTCCTCTCCACTGCTTCTCACAAAGTGTGCTTCTCTGGGAACAGGCTGACTCTTCAGCTGAACCCTAGTACCCTTCTCTTTGGTTTCCTTCTTTTTCTGATCATTTTCCTTCACATGTTTCAGGACACTATCTTGGCTCTTAAGAGTGCTTAATGTGTTCAACATGCACATTAGTTCTCTTGGCAAGAATCGTGCCCCGACCTTGTTTGTTTACAACGCCAACAGCATGCTGAGTAACATCGTAGACTCTTCCAGTTTTGCCATGGTAACACTTGTGGGGCTTCCTTTCTGAAGAGTACCCATTCCCTTGATGTCTCCAATAACACCTTTCTTAGACATTTGCAGGTATGTGGCCAAAAGAACAAGTCCACGTTTTCTAAAACACCTAGAGAACATATCGGGTGCCTCTCCCCTTTCTCTCTGTTGTTCATCATTTTGGTAAATTAACAGAAGATGGTTGGTTCCAGCCAAAAGGCCCTTCCTCACTTTTTAAGCATGTCTTAAATATTTCCTCTGCATACACTTAGTATATCAAATTGTGTTAAAATTTTGCTTCAACCAAATATAACTCATAAAAAGTCTATTACATGTGTCCCTATATTTGCCCATTCCAGTCCTTTCTGAAATTCAGAGCCTTATGTTTTCATTTCCACTCATTTAAAGAACTTTTACCTAGTCTTTAAGGGTATGCTTGGCAGCAATAAATTATTTTCCTTCATTCAAGAAAGTTTTCCTTTTCCCCTCATTCCTGAACGATATTTTTGTTGCATATAGAATTGGTGGTTAATGGTTGTTTCTTTCAGCCCTTGAAAAATGTTGTGCCATTTTTCTTCTGGCCACCATCATTCCAGATGAGAAGGCGCCTCTCAATTGGACTGGTTTTCCCCTACAAATTACACATTGTTAAACTCCAGCTACTTTCAGTCGCTTTCCTGAGTCCACCTTGCACAAGTTTAATCATGACGCATCTTGGCACAGATTCCTTTGGGTTGATCCTGTTTGGGGCTCACTCAGCTTCTTAGATCTACAGCTTTCTGTCTGTCACCAAATTTGAGAAGTTGCAGTCAGAGTATTTCTTCAGCTCTTTTTTTGGTCCCACTCTATTCTTTCCTTCTGAAACTGCAATGACACAAGTGTTCTCTCTTTTATCATCATTCCAGAGGTCTAGGAGACTTTTTTTTTTTCTTCAGTCTACTTTTTTCACATTGGGCAGGTTCTAATCTTGTCTTCAAGTCCACCTGCCACTGCCACTCTATTGAGCCCATTCAGCATTTTTAAAATATCATTATTTTTCAGTTCTATCATTTCTTTTTGGCTTTTAATAAGTAATTTTGATTTCTTGGCTGAGATTTTCTAACGTTTTGTTTCAAAATAATTTGTAATAACTTGTTGAAACATTTTTATCATAGCAGCTTTCAAATCCTTGTCAGATAAATCAGGTAGCACCTGCTGATGGTCCTTTCTCATTCATAGGTGATATTCCTGGATCTTGGTATGAGTGATTTGCAGGAATTGTATAAATTTGTATGAATTGTATCCTGTATGTTTCTGATATTAAGAGACCCTAGATCCAATTTAATCTTTTAGTGGGCAGCTTCCCTACTACAAAGGTATTAATACCAGGGATGCGTGGGCGTGCATGTTCAGCTACCCGCTAGCCCCCCATTCCCCATCACCCTGACAAAAGTCAGGTGATGACTCACATTGCCTTGTTGCAGACAGATGGGGTGGGAGTTCAGCTCATTGACACCTTCCCAGCCAAAGTGTGGCTCCAACTCACCATTTCTGTTGCCTCTGTGTAAGATCAGCTACCCTCTGGGCCAAGCTACCACAAGGGAAGGGAAAGCCAAGGGCTAAGCCACACCAGTTTGTTGCTGCATCCGGGAGCAGAAGTTCAGCACCCCCATGGGCCCTACTTATACCAGAGGAGGGATAGAAAGGTGGGCAGTGTCAGTTAGCTCCACTCCTCCATACCTCATTTGCCACCAGTAGGTGTGGAGGCTCACCTCCCCACCAGGGGATGATGGCAATGGAAGGGGTCAAGTGTAATGGTAATTAGCCTCCTGCTAGCACCACCTCATCATGGCTGGTGGGGGCTGGAAACGGCCCTAAGCTGGGCCTTGCTGACACTACCCTGGCAGAGAAGTCAGAGCACCACCTGCTCCTACCAGGCAGAGGGTGGAAGATCGGCTCCCCATGAGGCGCTGTTAGCACCACCTGGCAGGGCAACTGAAGTGCCACCTGCTTCTGCCACACAGGAAATGAAAGATTAACTCTCTTCTCAGGCACGCCTCCTGCCTCTGGGTGGGGAACCGAAGCACGCTGCCTGCTCTCGAAGCCTCGGAAGGGAGGAGGGCAGTTTCCTTGGTTTAGCTGGAGCAGAGTGAGTACCGAAAAAAGGTCTGTTTTGTTAGACCACCCTCCCTTCCCCTGTCCTCTGGCTATGCGGAACAGGCTCTTCTCAGAGTTTTGCTGTCTGTGACTACTGGTGGTTCAGGGATGCAGGCTTCCACAGTGCCCTGTACGGGACATGTGGGAGATAGTAAGGAAACTGAGGGAACTGACCCCCTTGTCATTCTAGAGTGGCCACAGTCTTCTCTTCACCTTTCAGCATCTTCCTATGCTTCTTTGTTATGTGAAGTCCAGGGATTTTGAGTCCTAAGAGGGTAGAGAGAAATGGGGCTGCTCCACCATTCCCATTGTTTCATCTTTCTTTGCTATCTTGCACAGTTTCTACTTTTCCTTTCCTGACTCCCACTGGTCTGGTTGGGTTACTATTCATTTCGTTTTTGCTCCTGTGAATTTGAAAGTTCCACTGCTTACTTTTCTCTTCCTAGCAGTAGTGATCAGTCCCATATTTTATGACTATTTCTTACGACTACTTTCTCCACAAAGACCCTCTTATCCTTCAATCTTCCGATGAAGACAAGACCTTCAGAATAATTTCCCTGTCCCCATCTGCCATGTGGCAAATGTTTGAGCACCTACTATGTACCGGGTGAAGAAAAGATAAGGAGCAAAATAACATTCCTGCCCTATGAAGCTTATAGTCTACTGGGGAACTGAAAAAAAAAAAAAAGATATGTACCATTATGCATCTTATCCCAGTAAGTTAATAAAGCAGTTGTTTTAAATACAGAACAATCAGGAGGCAGCTTGGAAGTAACTTGGTAAGCCAGGTGGGTAACGCTTAGAGGGTAAAGAAAGATAACTGGGACCATCCACACAGAACCTTGTAGGCCATAGTAAGGCTTTTAAGTTGTATTCTAAGTGCAATAGGATTTATAATCTAAGTGAGCAGTGGAAAGACATTATTAGATTTATGTCACTCTGGCAACTGGATACAGAAGTTAAAAGTTAGGGCCACCATTTGTAAGGCTTATTAGTGATGATGGTGGCCTGGAATGGCAGCAATGAGGCTGATTATAAGTGACTGGTTTCAGGGTATGTTTTAAAAGCAGAGAAAACAGAATTTACTAACGGGATTCAGTGTGAGAAATAAGAGAAGAAAAAAATGAAGGATAACTCCAAGATTTGGGGCCTGAGTTACTGGATAAATGATAAAGCCACTTATTAAAATGGGAGACACTAAGTGAGAGAGATTTGAAAACAAAAAAAAGAAAAAAGAAAAATCGAGAGTGGTTTCAGATATGTTAGATGTGAGAAGCCTATGAGATATCTAAGATGACTGACCACTGGAAATATACCTCTGGACTTCTGGGAAAGGCTGAAGCTAGAGATAAACAAAGGAGATTGCCCACAAAGAGAAGAGAAGTCAAGAACAGAATAAGGACTGAACCTGAGGATATGAAGAGAAGATTCAATGAAGGAAACAGAATGAGCTGCCGCCAGCGAGACAGGAAAGTACAGTGCCCTGGATTCTAAGTGAAGAATGGTGCCACGTGCTGTGCGGGGCTGTCGTGGGACCTCTGGAACGTGCTCCTGTCCTCACACCCGGCCCTCTCACCTCCAGGATCCGCCTCCAAGAGCCTCAGTCCTCCCAGCAACCTTGCTGACTCCTGCCTCTGCTTTCTCACACTCTTTACGGGGCTATGACAGCTACTTGTGGTCATTTGAAAGGGATAGCAGGGAAGAATGGGAGGACAATTAAGTGGAGTTCGTACCCGACAGCTTCTTCTTCTCAAGTGTAGGCTCCACCATCTGCTGAGAGTGAAAGAGGCCAGCGTAGAGTGAGAACTGTTGCTTTCAGCAACAAACAAGTCAACCTATCAAGGAAAGGTGAAAGGACTACAGAACAGTCTTGAAGAGCCAGCTATACTCGGAAACTATAAATGTAGAAAATACTGCAGACTGACTCACTTCAACCTACTCCCACCTTCTAGCCCTGCAGAGTCTGGAAAGCTGAAAACCACATTTCCCAGTTCTCTTGCTACTGGGGTTCTGCTCTAGATTTAGGTTCTGTCAGATCATGATAAAAGTGAATCACGCAAAACACAAATTGTATGGTCCAACTGGGTTAAGAACGAAACTGAACTAAGTGGGGAGAGAAACAGACTGTGACGTAGCCACTTTGCTCTTGTGGACAGCGGCTGAGGTGGTGTGGTTCTGAGGCCAGCAGTGGAGCAGCAACAGCCAAATCAGCAGCCCCATGTCTGGGATAGACGCTGGCCACCCTGGCAGTCCAGTCCCACAGGGCAGCCTTGGGAATTGCTCCCAGCAGGTCGTGCTAGAGAGTATGTTTTTAAGTATGCTCAACAATTCACCAAGAAATTTAATTCCCTGTAATAAATCACTTTCTGCTTAAAGTAGGAAGAATTAGAGTCTGTGCTCGACAACTGGACCCTGACCAATACCATCGTCAAAGTTGTTCTAATTTATCCAGAAGTGCTGAGCCACAAGGGTACAAGAGAAGGGAAGGGCAGGGAGTTTGTGCTAGGTTAGGGGTATGCATGGTAGGACAGATTACAAAACAGGCAAGCCAGTTCAGGGTTCTGATGTAGGAGTTACAAGTGAGCCTGGAATCTAGGCTGAGTGTGAAAGGAAATAAAGCCACTGCCAACATACAAGAAGTCAGAGATAATGAAAGACACAGACAGGTAGGAGACCAAGACAAAACAAAAGATAAGCATTCCATAGTCACAGTCGAGATACCTCTTTGACCTCATTAAACGGCAACACAAGGTTATGAAACGTAATGAACACCTCTGCAGAAAATGGCACGCTCCTTTCATACACCATTTGTATGTACTTTCCAAACACCAGTGACCTCCCCAGAATGTCTAGAAAACACTGCAGACATTCCAAAAGTTTCTAAATATCATAATTTTTGCCAAGAACCGGCTGTATTGACTCTGCATTTTGGCCTTCAGTAGAAATCAGGTACCCTCCCTCCCCTGACAAAGCAACAGAACCACAGGAAGCAGCCTAGTTCCCAATTTCTTAAGCAGGAGACCTGAACTCTTTCCCAGACAGCATACCTGTGAGAATGCCAAAGTCAAACACACTGCCCCAAGTAGCAGCTTCTCCTTTTTTGGCGCTGCCCTTATAAAAGGTTATGACACACTGACAGGGAAAAATCTAAGAGCCCTTTTCTGGACAATGAGGCTCATTCCCCAGGCTCAACTTAGCCTTCAATTCTAATCAGCAGTAATGTCCAAGTGGTAAGCTGAATAACTGTTTAACTTAAAATGTTAGCATTATTTAGGCACTGTTAATAAAATTTAATATAATGAGAATCACATAAAAAACTTGGCAGATTTACCAAAAATATTTCCTGTATCTATTCCTGGGGGGAAAAGAAGTTATTTGGAAATAGAAGCACCTTACTGGCTGAATGTCAGAACCTTTAAAAGTATCGCTGTCCCCTACAGCACATTATGACATTCCTAGAAGTTGTTCCAGCCTCTACTAACTTTAATTATAAAATGCAGAGCCTTTCTAGGGCCTAGAAACAGAATAATTCTAAAATAAATGGCAGACCATTTACATTTACTAAAAATAGCAATAAGAGTTGTTTTTCAAAATAGATAAGATTCCATTATCACGCCTTTATAATGACTCTGACTTCACTTTAGAAGACTTACTACTTACGAAAAACGTGAAAAAGGGCAATCTTTAAGTTCTTGAATCCTGTTGAACCATATCCCTTTTCACCCACAAAATAAGAATTTACATACAGAAAAGATATAATGCCAGAATAACAGGAAAAAGGGGAGAACAATTGACAGCACTGACATTAACGGATGGAATCCTGCTAGGATTAATTTGTACAACTTTAGACACACTTGTAAGTAAGCCATGCCCTGTACCTTAATCATCGAGAACAAGATGAGACTTAAAACTATAATTCATTAAAGACATTTTTTAAGTTTTCCATGGATAACCAAAAATAAATCAGTTTAAATCTCCAAAAATCTCAGTGATTAGTGTCTTTCAAAAACTTTAGACATATTAACTTTCAAGAAAATAATAGTTTGAATAAAGTATTTTTTAACCTGAAACAGATTCAACACCATCTTCTAAGCATAAAGAGGCTCAATACTAGTCGAAATAAGGCATGAGAAAGTTACATTCTGAAATTGAAGTAGTTAGCTGATTTTGAGTACCTGTAAAGTAAGCAGTAACTAATGTTTACCATAAAATGCAAAGCTACATTGCAAGGTTCCATTTTATTGTAAAACTTAGATTTTCTTATCAAAATACCTTTAAAAGTATTTCCAAATAACACGTCTGAAAGTCAACTAATTGGTACTGCCTTAAAATAAGCTGCACCTGAGATTATCTTCAAGTAATAAGTGATTGAGATTAAAAAAAAAAAAAAAAAAAAGTTGACTGTGCCCAATCTTATGAACCTGGTATCCAAAGAAAAGGTGTTTCACCAAGCAAACTCAACCTTTAAAGACTTGTGTTCAGATATGACACCAAAAGCACAACAAAGGATAAACTGAACATCAAAATTAAAAACTTCTGCACTTCAATGAATGCCATCAAGAAAGTGAAAAGAGGACCCACAGAATTAGAAAATCACACCTGATAAAGCACTTATATCTAATATAAAAATAATTATCACAACTCAATAAGACAACTAATGTAAAAAATGAGCAAAGGATCTGATACATATTTCCCCAAAGAAGATGCATAAATGGACAATACGCACATAAAAAGATGCTCAACATTATTAGCCATTGAGGAAGCACAAGTAAAAACCACAAGATACCACTTCACACTTACCAGCATCATGCATTGGCCTATATTCTGTTGCTATAACAGAACACCACAGACTGGGTTTTGTTTGTTTGTTTGTTTTGAGACAGAGTCTCGCTCTGTTGCCAGACTGGATTGCAGTGGTGCAATCTTGGCTCACTGCAATCTCTGCCTCCTAAGTTCAAGCGATTCTCCTGCCACAGCCTCCCAAGTAGCTAGGATGACAAGCACGCACTACCACACCAAGATAATTTTTGTATTATTAGTAGAGATGAGGTTGCACCATGTTGGCCAGGCTGGTCTCAAACTCCTGACCTCGTGATCCACCTGCCTCAGCCTCCCAAAGTGCTGGGATTACAGGCATGAGCCACCACAGCCAGCCCTATTTTTATGTTTTTTAAAAGACAGGGTCTTACTCTGTCATCCAGGCTGGAGTGCAATGACAGGATCAAAGTTCAGTGCAGCCTCCTGGACTCAAGCAATCCTCCTAACTCAGCCTTCCAAGTAGATAGGACTACAAGTGCACCACCACACCTGGTTGTTTTTTGGTTTTTTGTTTTTTTCTTTAAGAGAAATGGTTTTGCTATGTTGTCCTGGCTTGTCTCGAATTCCTGTTCTTAAGCAATCTTCTTGCCTTGGCCTCCCAAAGTGTTGAGACTGCAGGCATGAGTCACTGTGCCTAGCCCTAGACTCGGTAATTTATAAAGAAAAGCTGACATAGCTCATGGTTCTGGAAGCTATGAAGTCCAAGACCATGGCACTGGCATCTGGTGAGGGCCTTCCTGCTGTATGACATGGCAGGAGGCATCACGTGACAAAACAATGCAAACACATGCATGTTAGTGCAAATCTCTTTCTCTTCGTACAAAGCCAACAGTCTCATCATGGAGGCCTCACCCTGATGACCTTTATCTAATCCTAATTACCTCCCGTAGGTCCACCTCCAATCAACATATGAATTTGATGATGAAGTTTCCAACACATAAAATTTAGGGAGCACATTCAAACCACAGCGGATGATTATTTTAAAAAAGAAAAGTAAGTGTTAGAGAGAAATTAGAACCCTCACACATTGGTAGTGGGAATGTAAACTAATGCAGCCATTTAGGAAACTAGCAGTTCATCAAACGCTTAAACAGAGTTACTATATGACCCAGCAATTCCACCTGTAGGTACATACTCAAGAGAAATGAAAACACATGTCCACACGAAAATTCATATGTACCAGCATTACTCACAGCCACCAGAAAGTGAAAATAACCCAAATATCTGTTTATCAACTGATAAATGGGAAAAAAAAAAAAAGTGACATATACATACAACGAAATACTATTTAGCCATAAAAAGGAATGAAGTATAGACATCTACTTGGTATCCATAGCGGATTGGTTCCAGGACCTCCTCTGCATACCAAAATCCATGGAGGCTCAAGTATCTGATATAAAATGGCATAGTATTTGCATATAACCTATGCACGCCCTCTCCTATATTGTCATCTCTAGATTACTTATAATACCTAATAAGCACAAATACTATATAAGTAGTTGTTATACTGCATTGGTTAGGGAATAATGACAAAAATGAGTCTGCATATGTTCAGTATGGATGCAGTTTTTTAAATATTTTTAATCTGTGATTGAACGCCAGATGTGGAACGCACCAATACGGAGAACTGACTGCAGTAGTAATACACACCACCACATGGAAGAGTGGAGAACAGCATACCAAGTTAAAGAAGCCAGTCAAAAATGGCATGTCGGATGATTCCACTTACATGAAATGTCCAGAAAAGGCAAATCTAGAGAGATGCAAAGGAGATTAATAGTTCCCCTAGGGTAGGGGGTGAAGATGTGGCGTGATTATAGCTAAGAAGGGTGAGGCTTCTTTTAGAGAGATGAAAATGTTCTCAAATTGACTACTGAGAGTTGCACAACTCTGAACTCTAAATATCCTAAAAACTACTGAATTGTACACTTTGAATAGATGAATTATACAGCAGATGAATTATATCTTGAATAAAGCTGTTTTTAAAAAAGTATATGAAAAAGGAGCTTATTTCCTTCCAAGGAGATCAAAATGAGGAGACAGGAAAGGATCTGCTTTTCCCTGAAGTCATAAGAGAGTACATCACGGATGTGGTTTAGAACCAAGAGTGTTGGGAGCTTAAATGAGTACCAACCATTATCTGCAAAATGTAAGACGATATGCCTCATACATACATAACCATTTCTTCAAATTTAATTTGTCAGTAACAAAATATAAGTCAATTTAAATAAAAAATACATTTAAAAGACATACCTACTTAAATAATGTCTAGCGGTAGCCAGGGAGGGGATAAATGGCATCAGTGAACATTGTAAAAGACTACATTGATGAGAGCTTTTGTTTGGGTAATCCAGCATTATTTTTCAATTATAGTATTTTTCAATGATTCCTTACATTTCCATGATAGGAAATCTACCTTTTGAATTTTCTTACAAAAATATGTCAAACTACACAAAGTTGTTCACTGCATGATCACTTCTACTTACTGAAAAAAAAAAAAAAAAAAAAAAAAGCCAAACCACCTAGCAGCCCATCAGCTGAACTAACGGAATGGTATAGTCCATGCGGAATACTTCAGTCACTAAAAGGAAAATAGATGTATGTGTGTAGTCATGGAAAGATTTCTAAGGCACATAAGTAAAAGAAGGATGAAATGGAGAGCACATGATCCTATTTGTATGAATTTTTGAAATATATACTGACATACAAAGATTTTATGAAAAAAAATACACACAAAAAAATTCATAGCAGTTATCTTTGAGTAGAAGGATTAGGGGAAGGAGACTTACATAATACACTTTTCTGCTGTTTGAGTTTTAACCAGGTTTTTTTCATATATAAATAAATATTTTAAAAATCATACTATCTGCCTTTCTGTGTGAAGTTTGGGTCTTGTCACACAAATACAAGCAACCCAGATCATCTGAACTAGAATGTTAGCATGATCTAAAATGAAATCATCATCATTTATAAGCAACTTCAATATAGGTCTAAAAGCAAATTCTAAGAGCTCATAAATGTAGACCTTAAAATAAGCCTACTTCTCTTTTATGATACATTACTTCATTTCAAATAATTCAAAATAACACCATAATGTACTAATCAGATTGGAAAAAGTGAAAATATTTTTTAAATATCATTTGTCATTTTGCCTCTGGAAGACATTTCTTTGTTCAACAGTTAAAATATTTCAACTACAGATTTCCACATTATTCTTCCCAATTATCTTCGGGCGGAAAGTTAAACACGTACAGAATAAGAATGCCATACTAGTAACACGTTATTTTTAGGCAGTTCTATTCTGAATATGCTCCACATAGTAATCTAATTTTCACAGCCTCCAGAGGGACAAACAGGAAAAGCACGATCATTCCCTTTTTACACATGCATAGTGATAGGGTATCAAAATACACCGCCTATCATTCAACATACGACAGAACAACAACTATAGGTACAGACACCCTCTGTGCCAGAAGTGTTAAAAATTCAGACTTGAGTTTTCGATGGGTAATTACAGCATTACATAATACTCCTGGGGTACGGAAAAGCATACCGTAATCAAACACATTACTATTTCTGCAAAGAAATGTATGAATATTCACATCAAGTAGGATAAATAAAGACATAGCTGTTCAGGTCAAGTTTTGCTTCCAAATGAGTTATGAAACATTCTGCTGTCAGAATTTTTTTTTTATTTTGGAACTACAGATATGGGATTCCGGGCCTACACTGGGCAGCTTTCAGTTGGAATATTATTTTTCTCTACTGAAAAATATTTTCTTATATAGCAAAACTGCTTTAAATCTCAACGCTAAATCCCTGTTTGGAGAGATGGGTATGTGAGGTAGAACCTTACAAAGATCATCTCAGGGTTTTCTAGAAACCCAAAAGCATCATTTTAATCACAAAACCAGTCGCTTGCTTCCAGCAGCTGTATATAAATAAAATCAGTAAAAGCTAAATGTGAGCAGCCAGAGAGGAGACAAAATTTATTGCTACTTAATTAGCAGCTTCTTCCTTGTTATCCCTGAAACCTTCCTCATGGCATATCTGCGGATAGCTGTCTCCATTCATCAGCCTCTTCCTTCAATTTCTCTCTTCTCTAAACTGAAGATCCCCACCTGGTTCCTTCAACCATTCCCTGTGTGACACTATTCTCTAATGTCACCATGCTGGTCACTCTGTTCTGGAAATGCTCATTTGTCAATGTTCTTCTGAAGATGTCACACCCAGGATCAAACACTGCAGATGCTACCAGACCAGCTCATAGTCTGGTTATCTTTCTGGAACTGAACATTATCTTTACATCTGACGGCTTAAAATTATTCAACCTAAGAGCTAAATTACACTTTTGCAATTGGTGTAAACCCACAGGAAGAAAATCAATTAACTCACTATTAAAGTTTGTAGCCACTTTGTACCCAATAAGTGTATTTTAAAAATACTAATTTCAGTAATAAACAGATGTAAATAAAAGTGAGGGATCACAGGTTAAATGATAGCCTGAGAAGCCTCTTGCTTCACAAAATGAAAAGAAGGAAAACAGGTGGGATATAGATGAACCAAAATTAGCCATGAGTTGAAATTACTTAAACTGAGTGATGGATGCATGTATTTACCACTGCATGTATTTACATTTTCCATGATAAAAAATTAGACAAAAAATAAATGAATTGAAATAAATAATTTAGAAAGTAGTGTTGGTGAGAAGATCTAGCAATGGGGACTCAGTGGATGTGTAAACTAACACTACCTTTCCAAAGGGCAGCTCTGTGGTAGGGAATAAGACATTCTCTATGAGCCAGCAATCCTACTTCAAAGTATTTACCCTAAACTAACAGAATTATCAGACAACCGTATTCATCATAGCATAGTTTATAATGAAGAACCAAAACAACTTCAATGCCTAGCAATATCAGAGTAAACTAAACTATGACTCGCAGTGGAAGAGCATACATCCACTGAAAACAATGTCTATCTACATTTACAGTTTTGAAAACGGGCAAGTTGTGGACTGACAGAATACAAAACAGCATATAATTTGATCCCATTAGATATGTACACTTTTACATATGTATATAAGCACAGAGATTTCTAGAAACATGTTCACCAAAATGTTAACAATGGTTATCTCTGGGTAAAATGATTTTTGTTGATTTCTACTTTCTCTACACTTTCATATACTCTACAATTTGCAATGAACAAGTACCATTTTTACTAAGCCATTAGGAGGCAAGAAACTAACCACATTGTTAAGTTACATTAAGAAATACTGTACAGTAGCTTCACTGTATGTACACACATTCGGATAGATAGATACAGCTAAGTATATGTCTGCCCTTTTATTTGGTTGGCTCTTTATCCCTATGAGAGTGTACTCCGGATACAACCAAGTGAGATGGTCTTTGCTAGGCCTCTCGAAGGGAGGATGTTTGATTCAGGCAGCCTAGTCATGGTTTCTAAAAGTACACCACTTTTCCTGCAACAACAACCTGTTAAGATTTTCCTGCACAGGAAAAACCAGTTGAGCAAAATGTCAGAGAAATTCAATAGAACTGAGGACTATCTATGTACTTTGTAAAAAATTTGTAAGACATTATCCAGCAATTTTTCCGATACTTTTATAACAGACATAAAGCTATATTATTTAGCTATATTAATAATTTTACACAGGAAGCTGGTTCATTGTGTTGATACATCCTTTAATCTTTTATGACAGTTCTACGATGGAAACAGTTACTTTTATAAACCTATTGTCTGTAATTAATCATCATTTTGGTCCCTGGGAATTAGGATTACAGAAAAAGAGCTTCACATGCTTATGATAATAAAAAATTTTAAGAGCAATGCCTGAAATCTTTTAAAAGTATATCTATGTTTCTCTCCTTAAATTGGTATTCGTTGAATATTAATGAAAATATAAAGTAAAATTACTTATTTCATTTATAATTGAAAACAATAATCCATGGCATTAAAGGAATACAGAGCAATAGGTTAAGATGTTAAATATAAAGGTTAGGATATTATATATTAAAGGTTAGGATTACTATAAAACATGCAATTAGGAAAAAACAGGCTATTAATGCTCAGATCACGAATCCTTGTGTATTCCATGTTTAAGATATGGTCTACGGTTGTAAGATCTCAAATCTCCACATCAGAAACTGTGTTTTAAGCATCACCTATGAGACTGAAGCATCACCAAAAAAGTGGTTTGGGAGAGAACTTTAAGATCTCCTTCCCAGGGAACCTAGGATGCTTTTGGTGACAGTGACGAGAAATGCAATTCCAGAGAAACATAACCAATAGCTGTTCCACCACCAGAGTCTACCACTGAATATGTGGCTTGAATACAGTTTCCTAAAGCTTGTCCTCTGTTAAAAATAAAGAAAAGTTCAACATGGAAAGTTTACCTTCCGTTAAGAAAAATGAAGCATGGGAGGACTTTCGTGCAAACGTGTGACCATAAGAACTTTCAGATTCTGGAATCTTGCCCTTTACTTTTTTCTGGGCATAGGTTTGATAAAATTACAGGAGAAAAACAAAGCATTGGTCAAAAAAATAAAAATACAAAAACCAGCAACCATCTCAAATTGAACCCATTAGGATAACTTTTCTAAAGAACAGTTTTCCAGTTTCTATTTTAACAGCAAAAGTAAGAGCCTACTTTTGCTTTGAGTGCAAAAATTACAGTTATAAAATGGGAGTGTATTTCCTATTAAAGTATCTAGTTCCACATCATCTTTGATCACCAGGTCCCATACTCAGGAGCAAACAAACTTCCAAGAGCTACCTCCTGACTATTCTCATCCCATACTCCAAACATTTTACACATCGGCTTTTTATACCTACTTTTCAAAGGCTGAAAGTTCATCAAATTAACAGGCAAGCAAAAAACTGCCTTTAAGGGAGTCATTGAGTAGGTAAGGCTTCTGGGGTACCAGTAAATATTCTAATGCTTTGATTTGGGTATTACTTATATGTGTATGTCTCTTTGTGAAAATTTATCAAGCAATATACTATTTGTCTTCCTTTCCATATATACATTTTAATAAAAATTTACTTTTATAAAACATTCTTACAATCAAAACAATCTACTCAATTTCAAATGCTAAAAGAGGACCAGAAAAATGACCATGAAAAATGAATCTGACCCTACAACAGCAATGTGAAAAAGAAAAACATGAGTATCTCCCTAGCATAGATAACCAGATTTTACTGTGAGGGCCAACAGCCCATTTACACTCATTTCTCTCATGCTTACTTCTACATGAGACGGATCATGTGATACAATTCTTGTAACACACAGAGGAATATGAGACCAAATGGCTTAAAGAAATGAAAATAGGTAATAGAAACTCTGCAATCAAAAGACAGAGAAGATGACATTTCACTGGCTAAAGAAGAACCTTTACCCAATCTAGCTACAGATCACTAAACTGTGAACACTGTGATAGGCAGAATTCAAAAATGTTCTGCCCCAAACTCTGGAACCTGTGACTAAAAATGAGATCTCACTCCTGTGACGTCATATTCTACGGCACATTTAACCAGAAGGCAGGGAAATTATTAAGGTGGACCTGATCTAGGTACACGAATTGAGAGTTTCTCCAGCTAAAAATGTAAGTCAAAAGTACTCAAAGCATACAAAGGACCTGATACTCCATTGCTGGTTTGAAGATGGAGTGGGGCACATGAAAAGAAATGCAAGTTGGCCTCTAGAAGCAGGGTGTGGCCCCAGCTGACCGCCAGCAAGAAAACAGGAGCCTCAGTCCTACAGCCACAGGAACTTAACATGACCAGTAATGTGAGTGAGTTTGGAAGTATATTTTTCCCTAGAACCTCTAGACATCTTATGGCCCAAACACTGGCCAATGTTACCACATATTTTCTTCCTATCTTTCACAGCAAGCTCTGGAAATTGGATAGGCACAAGCAGCAATTGTGATAAAGAAAAAAGAATTACACAACATATTCATTCACTCAAACATGAAGTGGGTTCCCCTTAGGTACCAGGGACCATGCTGGGTGCAGGGAATGTAACAATGAATAAAGTAATCCTGTCTTTTGAAGTTCACAGACTTGGTGAAGACTCAAACTCAGCAAATGAATTGAAATTTGCCTGGCCCTAGGTGGAGTGGGGGAAGGGGGCTAGGAGACAGCATCACAGTTAAAGGGACCTGCCAACAAAAGCGCAAAACCTGGTCTGGTGCATTGGTTCACGCCTGTAATTGCAGCACTCTGGGAGGCCGAGAGGGGCGGCTTGCTTGAGTCCAGGAGTTTGAGACGAGCCTTGGTAACATGGCAAAACCAAAACCGAAACTAGCCAGGTATGGCAGCACACACCTGTGACCCCAGCTACTTGGAAGGGTGAGGTGGGAGGACTGTTTGAACCTGGGAGGTAGATGCTGCAGTGAGCTGTGATGACACCACTGCACCCCAGCCTAGGCAACAGAGGCAGCGACAGTCTTGTTGGGGGGCGGGGGAGTGAAGGGGGCAGGGGACAACACATTAGGTGAGGAGAAGGAAGCAAAAGAGTGGAACTACCATATGCCACATGAAACCAGGAAGAGATTATACTGCAAAGGAAAACAAAGCTCAGATTATAAAGATCCCTGAATGCCACTGAATTTTTTTTTTTTTTAAAGGAAAGTGTAGGCAACAATCTGACAAACTGGAATTCTCGTACATTGTTGGTGGAAATGGAACATGGTTCAGCCACTGTGGAATAGAGTTTGGTGATTCCTTGAAAAGTGAAACACAGGATTGCCATATGACCCAGTAATGCAACTCCTAGTCATATACCAAAAAGAAGTGAAAACAGGTGCTCAAACACACACATGTTCACAGCAACACTATTCACAATAACCAAAAGGTGGAAACAACACAGATATCCATCAACAGAAAAATGGATAAACAAACTGTTGCACATACACACAATGGAGTATTATTCAGTCATAAAAAGAAATGATGTACTGACACATACAGAACCCAGATGAACCTCAAACATCATGCCAGGCAAAAGCAGCCAGACACAAAGTCTTATTCCTGCATATAAAATTTTCAGAATACATAAATCCACAGAAGCAGAACATGGGTGGATGGTCATTAGGGGCTGCTTAATGTGCATGGGACTTCCTTTCGTGGGGGATGAAACTGTTCTGGAACTAGAGGTGGTGATCACACAGCACTCAATGTGTTCAACGCCACTCAACTCACTTTAAAATAGTTCATTTGATGCTGTGTGGCACCTAAGGAAAAAAAAATACTTTAAAAAGAAAGAAGTTAATAAAAATGACCTGTAGAGGGAGAGGGCAAACAGGTTGGGGGAACAAGGGTATAAGCAGAGCTTCCGTGTATACACTCTGCTACAGTTTGACCTCTGAATCCTGTAAACATGTTTACAATGGAAAGAAAGAAAGAAAAGAAAGAAAAAGAGAGAAAGAGAAAAAAGAGAGAAAGAGAGAAAAAAGAGAGAGAGAGAGAAAAGAGAGAGAGAGAAACAGAGAGAGAAACAGAGAGAGAGAGAGGAGAAAGGGAGAGAGGAGAGAGAGAGGAGACAGTGAGAGAGCAAGAGAGGGAGGGAGGGAGGAAAGGGAGGAGGATGAGGAAGAGGAGGAGGAAGAGAAACCAACTCATATTTATTGTATTAAATACCAGGTTTAAAAAATAACTTGTCAAAACATGAAGAATGTTTCTTTGGGAAGTAACTTCAGATACTATATGTAAAATGTCTAACTGTTGGGGAAAAAAGCACAACTTGTCATTCATGTCAATGATTTTTACAGCAATTCAGTATCAACCAAGTAAGTGCATTGAGTTCCTACAACAGGAAGCCAGGTTCTGACATATTCTCACACAATTCACATTCCTAGGCTGAGTCTCTAGAGCCAGAGGTAGTACAACAGGCCAAAGTTCACGGCTCACAAAGCTGGCCACCTGGGACTCTGTCATTAGTACTGTACTTTAAGAAACGTTATGTGCGCTGAAGAAATCAACTCAAATTAAGTGACCCACCAGAATCAAAGAGGATTTTCCAACTAGTCCTCACTTTGATTTTGACGTTTCTAAGAAATCTGTCAAAAAAATTCTATAGTATCATCTTGCTTGTGAATTTTTTAAAGGATTTTTAGTTTCAAAAAGGTTTTATTTCACATATGATGAATACACGCAGTAGTTTAATTTCGAGAGCCTTCAGTTGATAAGCACTGAAATCTCTTAAAATTTTACGACTGCAAGACATCCACAAATCCTATATTAGCAGAAGTTAAATTTCAGAAGAAAAATACAGAAACTTCAAGAGCTTCGTGATTGTGTCTGGAGTATACAGGCAACATTCAATTTTTGTCAAGCACAAGGTTTAAATTAAGACTGCTCAGTCCTAGCTGGGGTTTGTTTTTTTTTTTAACCCATATTTTTCCTCACAGTACCAACATACTAATTTCTCCAATTCCTGAGACATACCAAAATTGTTAAACATTGTTTTGTTATCACTGCATTATGAAGTTGGGTCTCACTCTAGATCCAGCAAGATATGACTGGTCTTATGGTATTTTCTTTTTTAACAAAGATAAGTAGTTGAACAAATGCCCTGTGTCAAGTAGGACTTATTCTGGGATGGCCATGATTAATATTAAAACAGGTCAGCTGCTTAAAACATACAAGATCTTTGGCTAAAATCTAGAAAGACCATGAGCTAGCATCACAGATGGATTTAGTCTGATTTCTGATTATGTGTAAAGAACAAAAGTTAGTTAAAAATGCTTCACCTTTAGGGTTTTCATATACCAACCAAGGTGTGAGCAGGAGGAAATCAATATTAAGGCTAATTTTTTAACAAGGAACTCTGACACCGAAATACACAATTCTGACTGCTAAAGAGCAGCATGTTACTATAGTAACAGGAGTTCTTAGTCTATATAACAATATATACTTTTATTTTACTTGTAGCTATCTCCAAAGTATGTATAATACAAGAACTTATAAAAGATAGGGGGAAAAAATAGAAAAAAAAAAAAAAAAAAGCTGTAACTGCAAAGGATGGCAAAGATATCTGGAAATTAGAATCAGGTCTCCAGAAGGCTCACCTCCTTCAGCGCATGTGTGCAGCGGGAAGCACAGGCAGGGGAGAAGGAGAGGGGAGTGTATGTATGAAACAGTCATCCAGAGCTTCCAAAACCCACACATCAGGAGAATGGGAAAGGAGGAGTAAATCAGGGAGAACATTTTCAAGAAGGTAGAAGAATTGTGATTCTGTCTCACCATATCCCTCCACCACATCCAGGCAATTCTATTAGGCAAGGTGAAATTCATTTTTTCGCATTCTCAGAAAGCCCTGGTCCATGGTCAAGCTGCCATCTCTTTCAATGCTCAAATTTTCAGAAAAGCAAATGCAAAAAAAAAAAAAAAATTAAGAAATGGTTAGATTTAGGCAAATGGAAGAGGAAACCAGATTTGTAATATAAAGTAGAAACAGTATAACTAAAGTGAAATCCTTAAACAGAACATTTCAAATGTATTTCAAAATGCCACATTTTTATTTCTTTCGTGATGGAATGGCAAAAAAGGTACTTGAGTTGGCAATAAACAGACCAGAGACACACAGGCCATCACGAGACACCCTGGGAGAGGAGAATAGACCCTCCTTCATCACTGCAGCATACAATGGCAGAAACTTACAAGGGACAAGAACAGATTATCAAAGAGTACATATATGTATCAGTAAGTAATGAAAGCCTGCCAGGCCAAGAAGCCAGAGCATGTACTCTTCAGGAGATAATAAAAAGAAACTTCTAAAAGGTAAGCCAGCTTGGTTAGGCCACACCAGCCGTGGGTGTAGATGGGAACACACTGATCAGGAATTAATACCTTGAGTGCCACCAGTCTAAGCCCCCAGATGCCCTTACAGGCACTCAACCCATTACAAGACCCTCCGCAAGCATTTCTAGGTGCAACAATCCTTACTCCTCCAAGCGAGACAGCTTGGCAGACCTGTGTCAAATGAGAGCCATCCCTCCCCTGTGGAAAAGGCTGGGGGCTTCCCACAGCGAAACTGCTTGTACTCTGAAGCCAAACGTTAAAATAGCCCAGGGAGACAGTTCTTCCAGTTTCTAGGCACCACACTTTTCTATTTTCCACACATACATACACCATGCCCTGCATATCATTCATTCTCCATGAGGCCCCACTGCCAGAGTTTTCATGCAAATTTTAATTTAACAATGCAGCTTTTTGTCCTTCCCATCCCCACCTACTCCCCCTCATGAATGTCCTTCCTCAGGCCACCCCCAGATAGGCCCACACTGCTGACTGCTTCTGTGGCATTTCAGCCCCACATTTATTCCTGTCTGCCAGGTACCATCTGTATCCAAATCTCAGTTCTATCCCAGCTGAAATCCCAATCACAAAAGGGATCATCCTGTCTAGTGACTTGAATACATTTGATTGTCAATATTAAATTCACTCTGGAGCATCACCAAGAAAATATTCCTTCTCTATTGAGTTTTTCTACTACTAAACCACCAATGATGGTACCTAATGCAATGGCAAGAGCTATGCTAGGTCAATATATTCATCAACAGGCCAAGAAACCTCAAAAAGTAAAAGAAATATGTAACATTTGTTGGGGATAGGTTCAGGAGGGATGTGGGAGAGAAGATAAACTATGGAATTGGAAGAAAAGGACAACCAAGGCAAGATAAAAAGGTCACAGAACAAGTAATAAGTAATGCCTTCTGTGTATTTTAGTTGAGAAAGGAGAAACACATTAGGGGTTCATTTGATCTGATAAATTAATGAGTACAATAGCTATGATTTATTAAGCAAGACACTGTGCTAAATACTTTACATACATTATCTCTTCTAATCCTTACAAAAACCTTGTGTGAGAGAGATTAACTCTGCTTTACAAATGAGCACCTGGAGCACAGACAAGCGACTCAACTTGCCCAAGGTCAGTCTCTGAAATGGCAGAGCCAGGATTTGAATCCAGCTCTGTGACTCATGACATTATGTTGTAAGGCCAATGCACTACAGCAGATGGCTTTAAAGCATATTTTCTGTGTGTGCATGTTTGTAACAAGGTATACCCATATGTGCTAATATGAAATGATCTCTAAGACACAATATAGGTGAAAAATGTGCTGGGACTAGCCTCCAAGCTAACAGTATGCTAACCATTTGTATAATGTCAAAGGGTTGCAAGGAAAGACATATAAAGTTGTACATGCATAAAATATCATTGAACAAATACTCATGGAACTGGAAACAGTGATAGCCTCAAGCGGGGGAACTAGGGGGCTGAGGATCAGAAAAGTAGAGACTTTCGCTACTACATTTTGATATGGTATGAATTTAACCTACTCATTTTTTCATAAGAAATAAGCACTGCATAATAAAATATAACCACAAAAACTAAAAAAAAAAAAAAACTGGAATGACAGGTTACCTTAGCCTCCTAGTTTACCAAAGCCAAATAAAGAGGCTTGTGAACAACAAAATACTTATTTTAATCAAGCATCCTTCTGAGATGTTTTCACCTGTTAAGAGTGCCTGTCAACAATGCTCATATCCTAAACATGAACCAAAGGTGCTTCCATGCACAACAAGGAAAAACCAGCTCCTGTGAATGTGGGAGAAGAGTGTGCAAGTAGAAAATCTTAATATAGGTAGGGAAGGAAAAAAGGCCACTTCAAGGCAGTCAATGAATGGGGAGAGGAATGAGCAGAAGAAAACCCCCTCCTGGCAGGCCCCCAGGGAATAGCACACAGCTACAGAACAAAGTCAGGCTACAGAAATGAGGAGGGAAGATGAAGGGGCAGAACCATCTAAAGGAAACAGGGAAAGGAAAAGGAATTCTTGCTCCCCAATTAGTCCGGAAAGCAGAAAGATAAAAACGAAAATCAAAACACAAGGCAGCCAGTTTCATTTGTTGTAATTGTGTAACATACTCAGTAATCAATACATGTTCCTTTGCTTGCCTTAAAAACTTTGCTTTTAAAATAACTATAATCTTATATTTAAAATAGGATTAGAAATTGCTAGTCATGCTTATTAAGCAATCTCCTCATAGCCTTTTTTTTTTTTTTTTTTTTGGAGACAGAGTCTCACTCTGTTGCCCAGGTTGGAATGCAGTCGTGCGGTCACGGCTCACAGCAGACTTGACCTCCTGGGCTCAAGTGATTCTCCCACCTCAGCCCTCCAAGTAGCTGGGACAACAGGTGCACACCACCACACTCAGCTAAGTTTTTGTACATTGTGTAGAGACAGGGTCTTGCCATGTTGCCCAGGCTGGTCTCAAACTCCTGGCTTAAGTGATCTGCCCACCTCAGCCTCCCAAAATGCTAGGATTACAGGTATGAGCCACCATACCCAGACCCCCTTTTTAAAAGGTTTAAATAGTGTTTGCCCAAAAAAAGCAATTCTGACTAGTTTAAGCAAAAAAGAGGAATACACTGGAAAACAAATACTGTAGACTTCAGGAGAAACTGAACATCCAAAACTTAGGATGGGCAAGAACCAGTTCCAGGCTGCAGTGATTTGTAGAGCTCCATAAAAAAGGGCCAAGAGATGACAGGGCAGAAAAATGGCCAGTGAGGCCCCTGCTATGTACATGTACCAGGGCATTCTCAGAAAGTGACACATTTCTGTGATCCAGACGCTACCCAACTGTTGCCTACTACACTACAGCATACATACATAATGCTCTAATTTACATTTATATTATATTGAATATACAGATCATGCATCACTTAATGATGGGGATATGTTCTGAGAAATGCACTGTTAGGCAATTCTGTCATTGTGTGAACATCACAGACATCACTTACACAAACCTAGACGTTATGGCCTCCTACACACCTAGGTTACATGGTACAGCCTATTGCTCCCAGGTTATAAACCTGTGCAGCATGTTACTGTACTGAACACAACAGGCAACTATAACACAAGTATTTATGTATCTAAACAAATCTGAACCGAGACAAGGTACCAAAAACATACAGAATTATAATCTTTCAGGAACATTATATATGCAGTCTGCCAGTGACCAAAATGTCATTACGTAGTATACGACTGTACTGAAATTTTAAATACAAAATGTATGTATATTTAAATTTAAATTTACTCCTAATTTTCATTTACAACTTCATGCTTCAAATTTTTTATGCATTCTACCTACCATTAACTTGAATGTATGAATTGATTCTATATCAGAGTTGTGGGGAGAATTTGACACTGGAATCATAAAGATTAAACAGCACTAACCAGAAATCGATGCAACAAATGTGTTTATCAATCCATCTTTCAAAGGAGTTTTTTATTCTTATAATGAGCCTATAACTTAAAATATGGCATGCCTTTTTCCAACAGATGAACAAAATAAGGCCCAAAACAATAATTTCAGTTCCCTTAAATAGGAAACAAACAAACAAAATCCCAGGTCCTCATTAATGCACTCTCAGTCTGAACCACTAAACAGCTTTAGTACCATATTCCTCCTACAATCCAGTAATAATACATTATGGTAAATAATTCTAATTGCTTTCATAATTTTTAAAAAGTTATAAATGCTTAATGTTTGAAAACTGAGAACATCCAGGAAAAAAAGAGAAATCCCCATAACAGAGATAAGCACATTAAGTAGGCTGGTCTATTTCTTAATCATACTCATTGCATCATATTATAAAACAGTAATTTCTTATCTGTATTATAATATGCCACTTCCACACTCTTTTCTACTTGCATGTGCATGCGTGACCCTATGTCAGAGAAAGCTGGTACTTGGAAACTCCCAGGAAGGGCTTGTCATGTACAGAGGGTGGCATAGGAGTGGACTAGGAACAAGGGCTCCAGAGACACGGGTGCATTCAAAGACCAGTTCCACCACTTATGAAGTTAGTGATCTGACCTTCTCTGGACCTCAATTTCCTCATCTATAAAATCCAGTTGTAAGGATGTATGGTACTGCAAACTTGAAGGCCGTAGCACAATGACTGATGCCAAGAAAAGCACTCCATAAAAACAAGCTAGTACACTCTACAAAGAGCTCTGTAACCTCATGTTTCACCTAATCTATTCTGAAATCCTTCCATGTCAATTAGAGCTACTTCCACAACATCCTTTGTAATACCAACATGGTAGTCTTCTCATGTACCACAACAACCACTGTGAAAGCCACCAGAAGCATTTGGGTCCTCACCATTTGTCAAGGTCACCTGCTGCTGACTAATACAGATAGGGATGCAGGACTCCAGCCAACCCAGCTTGCTCCCTAAAGTAAGGAAAAAGTCAGATTGGGTTAGGACTCACTGGCTGATGTGGGACAATTCACAGGTCAAATGAGGTTTAGCTTTTAAAAAAAAGTTTTTGTTGCCAATAGGATCTATGATGAAATGCACGTTTTTCACCCAAGAAAGAGCAACTTCTGAAGTAAAGCAATTGCAGGTTTAAAATAAAACCTCTTAAGGCATCTCTGCAGCTAATAAAATGCTAGATTATAATATTTTAATTGCATGAAGTATTCATCTATATAAAAGCATGACACAACTTATATTTCACGCTTTTGATTCCACAGAAAACAGCAAAGTTAGAGATGCTGATGGCCTCTGTCTTTCCAACTATAACATTCCATGATACAGATTTAAGTAATTTTCAAAATTCAGGAATTGATGAGCACCAACCAATCATATCAAGTTGCCACAAAAATGCAAATAGCTACAATCTCATCTGTCATTAACTCTCATCCACTGAGCTGCTCTATCTCAACCACTTGCCTCTTTGTGTATGCTTTATCTCAGCTCTCAACAGTGCTTTATCCTGCACATTTGAGTTAGCTCTTTGCTGGCCAAGATCCAAGTCCGCATTTCCTACAGCTATGACAATAAGACCCTAATTCAGAATGTAAAGGTCACGTGGCATGTCTTGGCTCAATATGAAGGTCTTGATGTTTGGTCCTTTGGCAAGAATCCTGTTCTGATCTAGGTGTTGGGTTCCTCATTCCTGTTGATCAGTGGCTTTCCACCTGAATCCTTCACTTCATGTTTCCACATGCCAATCTGAGTCCCCAGATTCCAACACGGCTTGCCTATATGTATCCCTGCTAGGGTCCTACTTAAACTGATCTACCAGATGCTGAATCCCCTGTATGGCTTATCATCCGCACATCTGCGCTGTATTTTTTGATGTGTCTATGACCTAATGAACTATAAGCTCTCTGAAGGAAGGAACTGTTATTGATCACTATACTGCTAACACAGCACTTTATTCACTGAAGCACTGGATGAATTAACTCCTGCTCGCATACATTTTTAAATTTTATTTTGACAAAAACTTGCATATATTTATTGTGTACATGTTTCGACACATATATATTGTGAAACAGCTAAATAGAGCTAATTATATGCATTACTTCACATACTTTTTGTGGTAGGAATACTTAAAATTTACTTTTAGCAACTCAAGAATAAAACACGTTATCATTCATTATAGTCACCATGTTGTACAACAGATCTCTTGAATTTATTCCTCCTAAATGAAATTTTGCATCCTTTGACCAACATCTCCCAAACCCCTCCCCACTTACACTCTCGCTAATCCGCTCACACACTGCAGTATGAGTACCTGCAATGGAAACTGCTGACACTTCTCAAACTGCAAAGCAATTACATATACATTTAAGGGGCACACTGCAACACCGCTTCCTATCATTTAGCACTTAACCATCTGTACCTCACTCCTGGTTTCAATTTCTTTTTGAAGTGCATCTTTTAGTAGTTCCAACTACTAATCATCAACTTCGTTTTTTATCTACAATCTTTATTTCACTTACTTTTGAGACGGAGTCTTGCTCTGTAGCCAGGCTGGAGCTCAATGGCGCAACCTCAGCTCACTGCAATCTCCACCTACGGGGTTCAAAGGATTGTCCTGCTTCAGCCTCCCAAGTAGCTGGGACTACAGGTGCACGCCACCATGCTCAGCTAATGTTTCTATTTTTAGTAGAGATGGGGTTTCACCACATTGACTAGGATGGTCTCAATCTCTTGACCTCATGATCTGCCCACCTTGGCCTCCCAAAGTGCTGAGATTACAGGCATGAGCCACCACGCCCGGCCCATTTCACTTACTCTTGACTATCATAATACTTTTTATGGACATGGAGTTCTAGGTTGGTGGTGGATTTCCACCTCCAGCCTTTGATGATATTATTCAATCATCTTCTGCTATGAACAAAATGCCTGCCAGTCCAGACATCAGCTTTCCTCAGGTTGCTTTCCTCTTCTTTTCTGAGGCTTCATCTAAAATATGTCTAGGTATGAATTTATTTTTATTTATCCTGTGTGGGGTTCACTATGGTTCTTGAAACTAAGAACTCAGGCAGAACTTGTACTGATTATGAAAAATTCTCAGCCATTCTATCTTCTAATAGCGTCTCTCTTCTATTTCCTCTTTCTAGAAGTTCACAGAAGGTCATATGGGACTTTCTCATCCTGAAGTTCATGAATCGTAACCACTCATTTTCCATTTATTTATCCCTTATTACTGTATTCCAAGCAATTTCCTCAGATCTCCTTTAAAATTCTATTGATTTTTCAATACAGTTTTTATCTTCAATTATATCTACCTGGCTCTTTAACCTGTCCATTGAGGTTACTTTTTTTTAAACTTAATGACCATTATTTTCATTTCTAGAAGTCCTATTGGGTTCTTTTCCAACTCCATGTTATTTTTCTAATCTGTGATGTTCTTTCATTATGATCTTACCCCTTTCACCTCTCATAATTTTAAGCAAGTAATCTCTTTCATATGTCCTATCATCTCAACCGCCTGGAATACTATTCATCTGCTGACTCTCCTTCATGGTGATTCATTTCCTTGTGTGGCTGGGCAATTTTTGTATTGCAGGCTCATCTTTAGCATGACTTGTTTCTTCTGCAAGAGTCTCAGATTTTTAGTTTGCTCTGCATGTCAGTTTCACACTTACTTTTGAGGGCTCTATTCATTTCCATAGTTCTAGAGCAGATTTTGTGCTAACTTTTCTCAGCTTGAAGGTTAGTTGCACTGTAAGAAACATTAAATTTGAATCCACCCCAATTATTAGGTGCAGTCTTGGAGCTGAGATGTCCCTTTTTTATTCCTAATTATCACAACCCCAGGAGTACAGCAAGTTTCCTATACTTTCCCAAACCAGTAGGCAAAGTTTTTCTAAGTCTCTTTTCACAAATGGAAAAGCCCTTCAAGGTTTGATGCTAGACAACCTTCACTCCACCTTCCAAGTTTAAGCAGACCCAAGGCCATGTCTCCTGCTCCTTCAGGAGACCCTCAAGACTAAGCCACTGCAGCCTGTATTTAGATCAGAAACCACCACAGGCCTTGAGCTCCTGCTTAACGCCCGAGCTCTGAATTTTCTATTCGTAGCTGCCACCTATGGATTTCCTGGTCTTTCAAACTTCAGAAACACTTGTTTGCTCTTCTTATATTTTGTCCATAGTTTCTGTGTATTTATAGCAGGGTGGTGAAGGGAGTCCTCCACATTCAGCTTTGGGGACAATGTTGTTAGAAGTCTCCAGTAGTTACAACATATGAAACAGAAATGATCACTTCAGAGAACTGTGATAATTACTTACCATTCTGCCAAATGACAACTTTTTTCCCAGCCTCAATAATAGATTTCAAATTTGGAAAAAATATTCCCAAGGCATTTTAAGATCATTTTTGTCATTATGCATTTCAAATGCCTCCATAGTTCTCTTTCCTTGAGAATTTCAATAGAACGACATACTGGTTGACTCCATTTTCTCCCTACCCATCCATTCCATAATGAACTTCAATGTACTTTATACTCCTAGAACTCCAGTGAGATTAAGCTCAAAAAGATCACCATTACCCACATAATCAACAAATCCAAAAAACTCATTTATTTACCTCCCTGAGCAAGACTGACCATTCCAATTTTTCCATTCCAATACTACTGCAGTTCAAATATTATTTCTATATTATCACAACCATTCCCTAACTCATCTCCATCACTCTACTCTCTCCCCAGCCCCATTGCCCTGCTATTTATCCAGGTTATATCCCAGCCAGGTTAATATTACTATAATACCTCTCCAGTCATGTCAACTGTCCATACTCCCCACTCTACTACTGTAACTCATCACTCCCTAATACTACAGGAAGAGAAAAGATGAATAAGGCAGGATTCCTCTACACAAAAGAATAAATAACAACAACTAACACTTATTGGATACACCTTACCTACAATCATATCAATCAGCCCTAGCAACAACTACAGGAAGCAGGTAGAATCATTACACAATTCTTCAGGGATAAGAAAAGTAGAGATTAAAGAAGATTAAGTAGCCAACCCAAGGATGCAAAGCTAGCAAGTGGTTAAGTTCATTTTATTTTATGCCAAGCCCATCCTCTTAAACAGAATGCTATATGGCCTCCACAAATATTTATACCAAAAGCCCAGACCCTCCTCTGGTTGCAAAACTCATGTATCCAAACAACTTAACAGCTCTGTCTGGATGCCTCAAAGGTACCTTACATTAATAAATTCAAAACCAAAATAATGACCATGTTGCCCAAACAGAGGTGGTCCAAACTCAGTGAACGGTTATACTAGCCAACTAGTCATGCAAGCCAGAAACCTGGACATCACCTTTCATATTTTCTCATTCATCTTCCATATCCAACCTATGACCAAATCCCACGTATTTTTTGCCTCTTAAATCTCTCTCTAGTGCATCTACCTCTCTCCATCTCCAGCACCACCACCTAGCCCAAGCTGCTACTTTCTCTTACCTCAATTGTTGTTACAGCCCAACCCATCTACAGTCAGCCATTCATTCTGGTTTCTTCCAACCCATTCTCAATTTTGCAACAACAATAATGCTTCCCCCCCCCCAAGATGAGTTTAAAATACAAATCTGATCATTTCACAGATTTTGGACTCAGTACCAAAGCTTTAAGTCAATCTTTATTTGAGGGTCTGAAGCAATAGGAATGCAAAGAGTGGTGACAGCTGGGTTTCAGCCACAAAGAGAAAGCAATTTCCAGTGAATCCAGAAGGATGCCAGCACAGACACAGAAGCAAACTGAGAGATAACAGCCAAGAGGACAGCACCCAGGAGCTTTTGAGCATGTGGCTCTAGTTATTCCCTAGGTAGAAGTGAATACTAAACTTTCCAAATGTAAAGAAATTCTCCTAGTTATACTGTGATACCCCAGGACTCCTCCAATAAAATCCTTTTTTACTTAAGTAGTTCAGACTGAGTTTCTAGCTTGCAACCAGGAGTTTTAGCTAAGATAACCATTTTAGAAGAGCCAAAACAACAGGCTTAGAAAAAGGGAATATGCCTACAAGGCAAAAATAAAACAAATTCTACATAAAGTAAAAATACCTTTGGCCGGCAAATACATAAATATGCTTAATGTTTGTAAACTCATGTATCTCTTCCTTTTAAAGGTGTTACATAAAATGCTTTAGGGTAACAGCCATGTTTTCTTTTATGTTCTGCAAATCATTACACCTTACTGTAAGAGTTGAATAAATGCTGAATAAAAAAATCAGAAGTAAAAGCATGACTATACAATAATACAAATCAACGTTGCATCTCTGGAAACTTCCTCCCTTTGGGAACAGTTTATACATCCACTCATGTTAAAAAAAAAAATCTTTTTCTAGTGACACTCTGCCACTATTCTATTACTTGGTTTTGATTTCACATAGCTGGAAATTCGCCTTGCTCTTAGCCAGAAATTGTACATATTACCTAAGTATACTAAAAAGTGGTGTATCATGGAAAAAAAAAAAAAAAAAACTTGGCTGGGGAAACCATGGATTATATCCTATATAAACACTTTTTCTGTTGCCATCTGGTGGTTCGTGTACAAAAATCAACACTGACATCCATTGTACAAAAGGGGTTGGTCATACCATATCAAAATCTCTTTCCTTCTTTTTGCATTGCACCTAACGCCTAGAGAGAAGGTAAAATTGACCTTCACTTTGAAAACAGGCTCACAAACACACAAAATAAATTAAGGATCACACCACAGAGAGAGACCCACAAACGCTACCCCCTGTGGAGATGAGTGCCCTTAGTTAAGTATGATAGGTTGTACATTTGTGATACAAAATCCCTCCTTACTCCGAATCTGAAATATATTCTAACTAGCCTGCTTGGGTTGCTAAAATTCCTGCTACCAACTATTCTTAATAAAAGCAACTACTAGAGCTCCCCAAGTATCCATATTCTTCCCCAAATCACCATAGTCATTACGTGGTTATTTCCCTACATTTTTTTTCTTATTGGAAAAACCATTCATCATCGTAAAATTAAGCTTACATACTTGAGAGCTTCCAACCCTCTCAAGGTAAAGAATTAGGTCTAGAATACAGTGGAGAGTTCTAGAATGGAAAAAAGGCAACCAAACATTGCACAAAGGCTAATTCTACGTAACAATATGGGCCCCAGGGTCTAGCCCATTCTATGAACCCACAACTCTAAAGCTAGCCTTATCCGTTAAAAAAATATATATATTTGAAAATAAACCAAAGCCAAAAACACTGCAGAAACTATAGTCTTAGCCCATGTTCATCAAGCTAATCTCCAAAAATCAAAAATAGATTTACTTGACTGACATATCTGTTTTCAAGAAATTGGACTATTTAATTGATAGCTGTTATCTTCACTAGACATTGTCTATATATCAATAGACTGCCAGTTAAGCCTGTTAAAGTGAAAAATTATTGTGTTAATTTTAAAGACCCTTTGTTTTACTAAAAGCCCCTAATGAAGACAATTAAACCAACATAACATTAGGTTAAGTACAAAAACAGACAACATCTACTAATCTCTTTAATTACTGATGGTCATTGTACAGTAAACATAAACATTCTCATCCATCACTATTTTCTCTTATCTTTTTAAATTTCCCACTGCATTAATTACCTCCAGATTTCTATTAGTCTTGGCCCTTCTTCTAGCCATGTAGATAAATAAGCATCTCACATTTTAAGAAAATTTATTTCTCCAAATTTCAGGCTTATACTGATAAATTATGGCACTAATTTGTTTTACAGAACCTGAAATTTTGAACATGAACCATTTTTAGGCTACAGTAAATATATCATGTGTTAGATGGCAGCACCTAAGAAGAAATATTACATTGCATCTTCGTTGTCTTCAACATTGTAAATACTCTGAGAAAAGTAAAATGAAGAAAATTAGGTTCTAAGCTAAGACACATGGAGTTACAGAATCCCCAGAGAGGAGACGCATGCAGAGTCTAGTAAAGGGCAGAAGGGATGACAACATACAGAAGATCAGAGAAACAGAGCAGAACAATTTTGAACATCTAGTCTAACCCCTCCTTTTATAGGTGAGAAAAGAGACTCAGAGAGACTAATAGACTTGCTCATATTGCAAGGTAGTTACAGAATGAAGTATAAACCAGGCCTACTGACACTTAGCCCAATGTCTTTTCCATTTACCATATCCATGTTTCTAGGAAAGCTTTATAAAAAATGCTTTCATTCCCACAGTACCCACAGGAGATTGGGACCAGGCTGGTGGAATGAGTTTCTGGCTTTTGAGCTTTCTGTCAGGAGGCCAACCACCTAAATACTAGAATTGTACATACATCAACAAGGGTTTCCTAAAGCAATGCTCCCATAATAATCATGATGTTTGTATTTGGATTTAGTGGCAACACTGTTTATAGAATGAAACTCTAGGAGTAATAACCTCTCCAGAACAGATCTCAGGTATAGGATCAATAACTGGCAGGTAGGTATCCAACTGTGACAGACTTTTGCATTTCAGGGATTCACTGAAAAACTTGTAACTTATTTCTATGTGCTACCATAGGATGGCAGGAGGTGCCATATTTGCTGTCCCAACTGACAAAATATGTCCTCCCTCAGGATTATGGATATGAACGTTTATGCCCTTTTTTTAAAACAGAAGTGTACATACTTAGGGGGAAATGTAAGATAATGCCTTACAGAAATGAAGTCAAAATAAAATTTTAGAAACTATGCAAACTAAAATGCTCGGTTACTTTAGATTAAATGGTTACCGGGAGTATTTAATCAAATACCAAAACATCAACAGCTTTCTTTTGTAAATAACTCTTTTCTTTAAACACCTTTCAATGTGATTTTCATTGCCCACTTTGAGCTTAATTCAACTTTCATGCATTTGGACCTGAAGGTCTACTCGCATAACTGCCGCTTTCTTTACTTCTTAGAGAAATTTAAGCCATGACCTAATCAGAATCCTCACTTTGTGTCCATTCCATTCTCCAGTTTCAGTCAGCTGACATTCTGATCTCTGGGGCACCATAAGGCTGGCAGGCAGAAGGATACTACATGCCAGACACCTCTGCCAGCGTAGACACCAAATCCTATGTATCCCAATACAAGCAACACAGGGGCTCTGAGGATGGAAATAACATAAAGGCAACTGGTATGGAGAATTAAACTACACAGTCTTACTTGATATCACTTAATTACCCACTTAACTTGCAGCCTTCCACGTTGTTTTACCTCAATATTTGAGGGCCCAGGAAACTTCGGGTTAGGTATAAACCCCAGTATAGAGCCTAAATTTAACTATTTACATAAAATGTGTGCTAAGGCAAACTAATAAAAGATCAGTACCTTTCAAACTCCACCTCCTTATTTAAAGGACTCAAACTCATATACTTGAGTGCAGATAAAAGAATTTTCCAAATGTTCCTCAAAGAAATGGTTGGTACACTCCCAGTAGTCCATTCTGGGGTGGTCTAATCTCTGCCAACAGACCACCATAACCCATGAAGCTGGAATTCATGTTATGTTGTGAAAGAAAAATGGGGGGTAGGGGAATACATCAAAATGTGACGGTCACTTTCTTAGAGGAGACGGATAGGTAGAAGGGGTTACATACATTCCTCATCTCTATTGTCCAAATTAAGTAACTTTTATTTTGCAATCATAATTGTAAATAAGGTGAATCTAAAACTTGAGGTCAGATTACTTAATACTGTATTTAGAAAATGTCAACCACCGTCTTTCCCTTTGGTACAGATCTGATTGCTGCCCGTTTTTCCCTCTCCTTATAAAGGCAGAGGCTACATGGGAAACACTCCAGCCCACGGGTTATGAACTCAAGTTATGTTCAGACTCTGGATCAGACTTTTCATTCTGGCACCACCACTCCTAGTCCTGGGACCTCAGGCAAGTTAGTTAACATCTGAGTGCCTCAGTTTTCTCATAGGTAAGATGAGAACAAAAATGCTGTCTACCTCTCAGGAGCTGCTGTGAAGAATCAATGAGCACTTAGTGCTTGGCATGCAAAGGTTCAATACAGGACAGCTACAGGTGGCTACGCAGACTGCATAGAGGGTAGGAACTGCTTATTGTTGGATTTAGAAGACAGTAACCAACCGAGAGACCAGTTGTCTGTTAAATACCCAGTGGCCTAATAAAATTTAAGTATCTGAGCACTCACCAAGCTAACACTCTTTATTAAAACGATACTCAAGTAAGGGAGTCTAGAACTCAAGTTCCAGCTGAAACTCAAATTACAAAGTTGTAAAGGGAGGGTTAGGAGGAGGGGAAGCAAAGTACTTCTGGATTAATGGAAAGCAGCATGGGCCCAAAAGGAAGTGAGATTTGTAGTGAACTCAACACTCCAGCAAACAAGTGTCAGAAAAGCCTAGGCAGTAGACCTTGTCCAAGGCTGGGAATTGGCCTGAGAAAAGTGACCCAGACCACAGAAAATCAGGCTAAGGGTGGCAGAGAAATTGAGTGAGATTATGGGACTAACCAACATAAGGATTTAAAAAAAAAAAAAGGTAACACAAACATACAAGTTTTACAAACATAAAAACTCCAAACTTGTGGAGTTTTTAAATGCATGCTTCTGAGAACCAGCAGGTCTGAGGTGGAGCCCAGATGACTATATTTTAAATTTTCACCAGTGATTCCAATGTACACCTCAGGCAGCACAAAGCAGGGGCTCAACAGTTTCAGCAGGAATAAACAATACGTAAGTGAAAAGTTGGCGCACTCTGTTGAGTTTGAGATCATGAACCTGGAACAAGTATAAGTGAACACAGGCCCAAGGTCCATAAAAGTCACTGGAATTTTTGGGGGAGGACAATAAGCCCAGGAAGGCATGAAAGAGAAATCAAGTAATGTGGTCTCACGTAAAAGCATCAGAGCAGTGGTTCTCAAATTTGGCTAAACATGAGAATCACCTAGAGGGAGGAGGTTGTTTCTCAGCATCCTGATGCGCAGATCAAACCTCAAGTTCATTACAACCAATTCTAGGAGTGCCATCCAGGCATCAGTATGGTTTAAAGTTCCAGGTGATTCCAATGTGCAACCAAGTTGGAGAAACATTGGGCTAGAGGGTTTCCAGGAAGTCGGCAGGTGTCTGGAACGGGGGAAAACACGAGGTAGTAAGTGAGTAGTTCTCCAACTCCAGTGTGTATTAAAATCACATGGAAAGCAAATGTGGCTCATGGAAGAGTAGGTTCTCTACAGTTTCATCAAATTCCCCAGGTGATTCTAACACATACCAAAGCTTGAGAACCACAGGTCCAAGTGGAGATAATTTCAAATGAGAAACTGAGGACTATGAACAGCCCCATGGCAGAAGTTGACAAGAACAGTCCTATCCTCTCTAGGCCTGAGGAATGCAAGCTGAATCTAGGAGTTCTACTGAACACTGCCAGAATTAGTAAGCCTGTAAAAGGTTCAGCAGTAAAGCTAAACGCACCACGGACTTCGCACATATGATTGCTTATACGTCTTTAGCCTCAGAAGTCATCCTTCCAAACCACTTACAGCTGGCTCCTTGGTGGATGGCATAAAGAAAAGCATGTGTTGCCACCTGCCTTCCAGAATTAAAGATGTCGCTTTTTAGGAATCCGGGGAAGTCACAAGCAATTAAACACACACCAATAAGCAGAGCATACAACTCAGAAATTATCATCACCACATAGAAAGAAGAAACTCCAAGGCATGTTAGTTACATTTGGAAGACTTGAACCTGGCGGTTCACATCATGATCAGTTACATAGAGGGTCTGTAACTTAGGTTATACAAATGTAACTTTTACTGATCAATGTTGCACATGTTTTTTCTCAAGATACATGACCTAGCCTACCTACAATGAGGTGCAGAGAAATTAGACATGGCTTCACCTAGCTACAATGTAATCATATGGTACTTAGGAGGCGTTCCAACGTAGTGGTAACTATTCCATTTAGAATGTTACATTTTATCCGATAAGATTCAAGAGAATGCATTCCTGTGCGTATGACCAACTCATCATCCCATCAGATATCTCTTATAATAGCACCAGAATTTTCATTTTCAAGATACATGAGCTTTTGTCAAATGGTGACATCTCCTCTGTAATATGAATTTTCAATATGATATAAAAAATGATGGATATATTACACATTTCACAGAGCACAGAGAACAGAAACCCATCAATGAATTTAAAATTTGCAACAACCTATTTGAAATTTTACACTAAAAGATCTGTACACTTTCATAAACCATATAAATGTAAAACAGGTACCAATGTTTTTACTGCCAAAAAGGAATAAAATATTCCTCCCTAACAAAGTTTGGTTGTTGCCTTAATATATTTTTTAAACGTATTTTCATTAACATTTCAGTTCTAAAACTGCAATGCTTTACATAGCCTTCAAACTGCAACTGATGAAAACTTGAAATCAATGTAATGTACTTCAAAACAAAGTCACTGGCAGATTTTTCCCCCACCATTTCAGTCTGGGCATGAATCTTCAAATGTATGAACGTATGGGTCTTACTGCAAAATGCAAGTCACTGTTTAAAAAAAGAAAACTTAATAAACACCATTTTTATTTTAAAGGTCGTGCTAAGTGATTTAGATTTCTGCACGTGAACCTGGTTTCTCTGACAATCTACAGATCCCACTGTACAAAATGACTTAATAAATGCTTTTCTTCCAGAGTAAGTCATTAAGCAAAAAGCACAAATAAGTGAAATGAAAATGTTCCAAGTAATGGAGGAGTTAAATTAACCAGAAATACGGCAATTTGTTTTCATGTAGTAAAACATAAGAGGGAGCATTTATGAAAGCTGGAGGGGGGTGGAGGGGCACAATTTAGATAACGTTACATAAGCATTAACAAAAAAAAAAGTATGAGTTAGTTGTTAAACTATTGGATAGTTTTGAGCTCAGACCTTTAAAATGTTATTACACTTAAGTCATGTTACTACACATAAATCATCTTCACAGGACACAGAATACAGCTAATTTAAGTTTAATGCTCTCATCTTCCTCAATCTCAGAATACCAAGTTCCTTACCATGATAGTTGTATTCCAAGATACAGCTAACGAACAAAGTTAATTTTCCTAAAACTACCATTAGCAAAACCGGTTCACTAATGTGTTTTAAAGACTTTACCAAAGGACGTATTAAAATAGTTATTTCTGGGTTGAGGGGGGTGATTTGGTTTTAAGACCAGCATACTTCAAAAGAAAAGGATGCTAGCTGGCAGGGGTATGTTACGGGTTTGGGGGTGGGGGGGCCTGTGGAGGGAAGCCCAGATTTGGGAGGGAAAGCTCGTTTCACAAGAGATCCCATCTCTCTTTTCAAAAGGTCATTTCGATTCAGCAGATCCTCTTTCTCTATTTCAGAGCTCACCACTGTATTCTAAACAGAAGCCAACAGAGGGAGAAAAACAAAGCCAAGTGCAAAAGCTGTGGGCACTGAAAGTTTTGCTCCACCGGCCGCGCAGCACCCATTTGGGGTCGGGCATCGGGACGCGGGGGAGTCAGGAGCCGGCGGGGACTGGGGAGAGGACGGGGCCCTGGGGAGGGGCTGGAAAACGCTTTTCGCGGCGACTGGCACTTGATATTTGCAGTCTTGTGGATGTCACTCACCGGGAACCAGACCCTGCGGTGCAAACACTCAGGTACAGACCGGCCCCTTTTTCATCCGAGCAATGGGAAGCGGACTCGGGCATCCTTTTAGGGAGCTGAGGAATGGGTCTCAACTTAAAAATTTTTGTTCGTGCTACTATGATGTAAAAAACAAATAAAATGCAAAGCAGCAGACGGGGTGCAGGCTCTAAGGGGCTCAGATTCCCTCTCCTCCGAGTCCGGCGTGGAGAAGCCCCTGGGCTCCCTGCAGCCCCAGCGAGGCGCATCCGACCCGGGCCGGGCGGTATGGGGACCCCGGACACTCTCGCTACTCAAGTTCGCGCCTCTGCGCCCCGAGGCGGCGCCCCCGGCCCGCGACCCCGCGCGCACCTACCTTGCGCCAGCGCCCGGAGCAAGTGCAGCTGCAGCGCCAGCAGCGCCCACCAGCCGCGGCGGCCCGGCCCCAACTTTGCCGCCCGCCGCCCGCCGCGCCGCCCCGTGCCCGCCGTGTCCCCACTGGGGGTCTCGGGCGCCGCGCGGGGTCCC